>NW_005054306.1:4786601-4801097 GCF_000277835.1 Geospiza fortis
TTGTGTTGTCTTGGTGCCTTCTTGCTCTGTCTCTCAAACACCAACTGCTGGTTCCTGCAGGTTTGTGAAATCAGAAATGACGGGTATTTCCAATCTCTTCCAGCTCTCTCCAGTAAAAAGCCTATTTAAAAATAAAGCAAGCAGGAAAACAAAAACTGCCTCATCAAAGGAGATTGTTTGAACAACATGTCACATTCCTGTCCTTGAGCAGATCGTGGTGATGTGTTCAGTGAGTATATGTGCTCCAGCTCATGGTAGGGAGAGGTCAGCAGGAGCAGGAGCTGGATGCCAGTGTCCCTGTCACCCTGTGTGGCGGTGGCTGGGAATAGAAGGGCTGCATTTCTTGCCCCTTTCTGCCACCGTGCGCAGACATGGTGGATGTGGCAGGCAGCTTCAGAGCTCTCCTCACTATTCTGTACTCCATCATGCGTATCCCCATCCCAGAGGAAAAAGATCTGCCTGCCGCCCCCTGCCAGCCCTCTCCCCCCACAGGTCACAGCAGTGGCAGGAGATGCCCTGCTTGAGGATGTGGGCTCCTGTTGGGTGGTTAGTCAGACAGGTCCTGATGCCCAAATCTTGTAAGGAAATACAGGAAGGCAGAACTGAAGTGCCTGTGTGTTGATGTGCCTTTAGATAGCCCTGGAATAATAATGTGATGGTAATTATGTTAGCAAACCTAATAAAAAAAAGCCCAAAACAAAAAATCATGAATTTAATTTCTTTATTTTATTTACATTTATTTTAAGAAACTTTTTATCAGAGATGGTGACCAAATAGATTCCATTCAGAGTGAGCTTAGTTTTTTTATTTGCTTTTCATGGACCTGTAATCTAACTGTTCTGAAGGGTATAAAACCAGCTCTTTGAAGACCATTGATGTCAAACCATACCTATTCCTTAGACAGTAAAATGACTGGCCTTAGTTGGTTTTCACCCTACATTCCACCAGTGAAATCTCCCTGGAGCAAACAGAAAAATATTGTTAGTCATTCTTGGAGGAGGAAACATTTCCACAGAAGAATGGGGTAGTTGAGCAAAATATTTCATTTTAAGAAGCCAGTAAATAGTAGTGACTATACCTCTGCTTTTATCTCATCTGGCTCCTATTTTACTTAAGTGTCACAGCAAAGGCTTTTTTGCTCTGCTGAAGAGTAAAGATCTGCTCTCAAAAGCTGAGGAATATGTCCTGAGAATGTGCTCTGAAGTACTTAACTCTTCTGCATTAGCCTACAGTTTCTGAATCTCCTTCAAAGCTGCACAGACTGTTATCTTTGAGGTTACATGGACACCAGAAAAAAAGATATAATGAAACTTAGTATTCACTGAAGGTAATTTTGTTCATGTCCATATAAGATTGCTAGGAAATGCTGATCTTTTATAATAAAATTATCATCACAGACCTGCACAATTTACAGCTGGACTATAGTACGATGCCATTAGGTTCGTTGGGTAAAATTTGATTTCCTCCATCTCCCCTCTGAAAAGTCTCTTTGATGTTAAATTATATCTTAATGGCACTCTTACAAGACTTTTAAGGAAAATATTAGTCAATACCTCTTCACTGTCGTGTGTTTTAATAAACCAGCTTTTCAGAAGCCAATAAACTATGGCAGGGTCAATAATTCCTTTCACTAACAAAGCTAAATGGAGAAATGTCTCATCATGCTGATTTCTGTGTTTTAATTTTTGATCACCCAGCTGGTCTGAACTTTATATTTCAATTCAGTGCTGTATTTGTCTTTGGTTCTTAGGCTGACCTGCAAGAAAAGTGATACGGATTTAATTCTGTTGCTTTGACATGCAGCTCAAATATTCAGCTGATGTTCGCTGCTGTGTCTATTCCTCTTTATCTGAAAGTGCTTATGGGCTTTCACTGAAACAGAAACATTTCAAGAGTACTCTCCAAATGTGGGATCAATGACTCGTTGTTTCAGCAACATGGACAAAGAAATCTAGCATCACTATACAGGAAAACACCCAGAGCTCTAGTTGCAATGAGAGAGCTATGAAGAGATATTTTATTTCTGTAGTTGTTGCAATTGTAAATCTCATCATTTCCTCATGTGATTGCTGAAAAATGCTTAGGGATGTGGTTTGTGTGCCCTAATCCACCACTACATCACCTCAGGCTCTCATATTGCAGCAAAGCTAATTATCATGTTTCCAGCAACACAGCATGATCTCATATTCGTTTATTGGAGGAAGTATAAATATGGCTTTTCAAACAAAAGCCTTACATATATATTATGTCATGAAAAGCCAGAGGTTTGGGGGAAGGGGTAAGGAAGAAAATGAGAAGTATTTCCTCTTTACAAGGTTTATAGTTCCTTCAATTTTGTTAGAAATGTTCAGATAATTTTATCCTGTGTTTTTTGTGTGATATTTTACACCTGGTGAGAATGTGGCACTGCATGTGCAAAGCCAAAATGAATCTTCTGCCATAAGAAAATGACTGCAAAGGGATCTTTTTATGCTTGGTAGCTCTGTGTGTTATATGAGTCGGACCAAATTAAATTTGTGTAGGGCAAGTGCTGCTGCCCTGACTAAACTGCCTTGATTTTTCTACTGCAAACACTCATGTTCATGCGCAGGTACACTGGTCGTCTCTCAATTAATGGCATCCAGAAATCTTTATTTAATGTTCTCATCTTTATTTGTTTAATTTATTAGCAGGAAGAGACCCAATCAAAGGGGCAGCTTGGTTGTTTTTTTCTAGCATGTTCCTAAAAGGACAGAGCCTTGCAAAAGCAGCTTGTCACATACCTCCCCTGGAAGCTCCATCATTCACATGAAACTTGTGTTCAATATATCCCACTAGAATTATATCAAACATGCTGTTCTTTGGGAGATAACACACTTATTAAAAAGCATACCAGATTATAAATATCTGCTGGCACACAGAGGCTCCTTAGACAATGACAGAACAATAATGGCTCGGTCCCTGCAGCTCCCCCTGCATACAAAGCTGGACTTCTGTCAGCTCTCTGCAAGGAAGTCTTTTCAATGGCAAATCACAGATGATGGGATTGAAAGCATCAAGGTACTACTCGGATGTAGCCCCTTGCATTGAGCAGGGGAGGACCCTGTGGTGCTCAATCCATTGTGTGCATCTGACCTCTCCTTCAAGCTACTGTGAGCCTGTGTCATAACTCATAAGTCAAAATGTTCCACCAACTTTACTGACTAAGTTTTCCTAGGATGTGAGTGAGATTTTTATCTATTTTTCATTACTAGGGTGCAGCGTGTTACATTTGTGGAATCCAGCATGAGAAATTATTTTTCTGCCTGTACAAATTTTCCTACCTCAGATAATTTGATGAGATCAGAACAGGATGAATGATGGATGCTCAAGTCCAGCAGCACTGTACCCTATAGGTGGTTCTCATTTGATCCACTGAAGTGCAGTGGCTAAATTTATGAGTTTCTTTGCCATTCCTCTCTCCCATTACTGCATCAGTTTTCCAGCTGAGGAACACAGAGCATTCCCCATGACTAAATAAGCGCCACCACTCCTGCTGTGCTGCTGTCTGACAAACAACCACTCAAACTACTCAGTGAACAGCCCTAGTGTATGGCTCCACGTGCCTCAGTTAGAAATAATCTCTGAATGATTCATGAACTGGGAGGAATCTCAATTCTGTGGCTTTTCAGTCCTCCCAATGTGGGTATCACCCTTCCTTTCATTAATATTTTTAAGCTTTGCAATTTTAGCCCATTCTATTAGTAATTTGTATTTCCTAAAATGAAACTTACACATGCTTTTAGTATTTCAGTAATATTTATCTACAACCTGAAGTGATTAATCTATCCTGTAGAAACACATACAACAATACTTATACGAAATCAGTGCATCCTTTATAATCCTCATTTCCTTCCAACCAGTCTTGAAATTACTGAGGAATGTGTGACATCTTTAAGTTTGGAAAGCAGGTTCCAGAATAGGACTTCAGAAGACAAAATGAAGAGAGGGCAATGTCTTGTAAAAATACCATACTGGCTTCTACAAAATTTGGGATTGAATGTTTTCAGAAAAAAAGTAATTTCTCTTTCTGTACTGCTTATTTTCACTGAGGATTTTTTTTTTTTGGAGTTGAAGAAAGAGAAATGTTTTAGATAAAATCTTAGTTCTCTATGCTACATAAAAATAAGAGCATGAAAATCAGTGGTGTTTGAAAAAATACACTGACATTTAAGTGTTTTTTGTAAATGGATTGGAGCAACTGTTCAGTTGTGTTTTAACCCTTACTCTCTTCTCTGTAATTTAGGGTACTGAATTTCATGTGCCATGGAAACCTGCAAAAAAAAAAAAAATGAAGGAGGGCTCTAATCTTTGGCACTAGTTTATCTGTTTGGTTATACTTTGTTGAAAATATCTGATTTTGAACATTCAGCCTTGCTGCTTACCATATGATATAAACTCCTATTTTTCAGCCATGGACCATGTGTAAGAGAGACTTTATCCAATTACCAAATGTGTTTACTGTCTCTGTTAAATCAGGATCTGTGAATCAGGTTGTGAGTTTCTATTTTCCATCAATAGCAATAATGATTCATGGGGATAGAGTCATAGGGGAAACTCACAGGATCTTGTAGACTGATGCATTCACCTCTATTGATGGCAGATATAATTCTCTCACTGATAATAACTGATATTTCATTTGTCACTATTCTTTTTCTTTTTCCTTGATAACAGGAGATATTAATAGAACTGGGCTTTGTCATCATGGAGCTTGATTTATCAGCAGAGGGAAGGCTATTCAAACATAATATGAGATCACATAATTAAACTATTTCTGAGTAATACTCAAACCATTAAAGGAAACAAATGTGCCAAAAGAAGCATCAATTTTTCTTTTTAATTTTACAAACACATATAGATATAAAAAATTGATATGTTTCCAGCCCATCTTAGTCATCAACACTACACTAAAAAAAAATAAGTAGTCTGCACTCTCTCAACCATAAAAAAATTTATAGGTAGGGAAACAAGAAGCCCAACACATCAGGCAATTAATACACAGAGACATTAATTCAAAACTCATTCAATATTTTTCCCATTACCACTATCAAAACATAATTTATACAGGTTTGGAGAATACACTCTAAACATAATATGAACTTGAGAAATACCACTAACATCCAGACTCAGTATTGCTTGCAAATTTATTTTTCTTTTAAAATAGTGTTTAATTTCTTGACTGAGCTGCCCATGAACGCTGTAACTCACAAAGTGTTGTCAGACAAAGTAAACACACATAAGTATCACCATACTACTCACAATCATGCAGGTTTAGGGCAATTTGAATTTTTTTCAACCAAGATATTCATGAGTTCCCTCTTCTCTTGTGCACAGCATTGCAGGTTGACATGCATAGATGAGTGAGAGAGAGCTGCTGCATGCACATGGAGTTATTTCTGCGTGTATGCTCCTGGCACCCACAGATATCCCCAGCAATCCCTCTGAACCCTCTCATCTTGCTTCTAAACCTAAGAATCCTCCACAAATATCTGCTAGAAGTACCTGATACTACCTGTTGTCATCTTAAGACAACTGAGAACTCTCTGCATCCTGAAAAACAGAAATAAGCCACATTTGAGAAGACAAGATGGCTTTATGCAATAACAATCTATATTCTATAACTATTTGTATCCTACAATCCAAGCACTGGCACTATTCTGCCCCAAACTGTGTAGTCGTGTGTGCTTTCACCAGGAAGTTCAGAGAAAGCTGTTCAGGAGCTAAGAGCCACAGCTTCTACTACAATGGGGTTAAAAAGTGAGCTAAAAATGACTGTGGGTTCTGGGATGAACTTGGTAAAAAACCTGGGAGCTGCTGAACTCTGGAGAAAGGCCCAAGAAGAACTTCTGTAGTTCTCCAAAATTGTCACTGCAGTTCAAGGTGAGAATTTACTTTTAAACTGTGCAGTGTATAAGCTCTTTTTCAGAGCAGGTGTGCAAGACACTTGCCTACAGCAAAATCAAGATATATTCCTTCAAGGAAAAAAGAAAGAATTAGATTCAGCAGGCTACAGGCTATGTAAAAGCCCTTCATTATTTCTTCAGCATGGATATCCATACAAGGAACATACATTTTGCTAGATTTCATGGATACAAATATAGTGTGTATTCACACTTACTACAAAAAGTAACTCACGTATTATTACTAATTTATAATTATGGGATGCCTATAAATGCATTTTTAGTTGTTTTAGGAAAGCTGTCTAAGTGCTTCTGGAATTATATCTCTTCTAAGGACATTTTTTCACTCTGGTCCTGTAGTGAGAACAGAAGTAAATTTTCATCTGTGATATTTAGACAATTATCAAAGTACAGCATTTTCTAGATATCTGGATACCCCCACACTCTCTTGCACCAAAGAAAAAACAACAGTAAATACATACATGATATCCTCAATTAAAATGTACAAAGGAAAAGGAAAGTTAGAGAACAAGACCAAAAGGTGAATCTGCAAAGTTATCTAGGGCTCTAATCTTGGACCTCTAACATTTTCTTCTAGTCTTTAGATAGTCAAACAATGTGTGGATCTGAATTTGGGTTTTGCTCACAGTCTCTGTGACATAATGTTGAGATAATGGTTTTATACATATTCTTGGTGGGAGGAGTGACTGCATCACTGCCATATGTTAATTCATTTATGATTCTATCCTGTCTTTTGGAAGCTTAATTCTCTTGATATTTCCCAAAATGCACTGGAGCAAGTGTTCTTTGTCCTTGGAATATTGGTGGCTAAGTGGTTTTGCTCTATTTTAGCCTATGGATTTGGAGACCAAAACAATTCCACTTTAACACCTATGTAACTGTGACTGTGTAATTACTGTCAGCCAGAGCCAGTGCCAGAACCATGTGTGATGGTCTACAGGCTGGCACAGCCCTGTTCCCACCAGGACAGCATCTCTCCAGTCTGCTGTGTTTCTCCCTATTGTTATCTCCAGGGCAATTGTAGCTCAGATATGCATGCTCAAGAACAGACAGAAACAAAGGTGAAGAGAAGTGTTAAGAGTGAAAAGAAGTTAAAAATATTTTAATTTGAGACAGAAGGATTGTGCTGCTAAGATTAAGAGACAACACATTCTGAATAACAGGACCTGAGCAGCATCCCTGCCTGAAGGGGAATTTGCTTCATCTCCTTCCTGGACACATATAATGCATGTCTGGTGAAATTTGAATTTGAATCTGTCATTTCCTCTCCCTTGTATTTCTCTGAAAGAGCAAGCAATAATTATGAATATTGTGTGGTGTAACTAACCATGTCAACTCTTTAATAGCTTCACATCTGTTAGATGCACCAACATCATGTAGGATGTTCTGTGGGATGTAGAGCTGAATATCAAATTTGTCTGCCAAGGGCTTGGGCAACCCTGTAGGGGCATTGATTATACCCTAATATGATGACTTACAATCTTTATATTACTATCTTGCCTATACCAAGTAGTAATATTAATAGGTCTACAATTTCATGCTGCCATTTGTGTAGCAATCTTCTGCTGAATAAAATGCAATGTATGCTATCTCCGACCTAAGTCTCAAACAGAAAGATCTGCTTCAGTAGATCAATATTTAGCTATCATTCCTGGAATAAACATGATTATTTCAGTGAAACAGATTTAGTAAGAGCAGATTAGTTCACTTAGAAACTGTTCTTTTGACTACATGATGCTTAACTTTTTGAAAAGCTACTCCAATATTTGTGCAAGTGCCAGAAGCAGCTTATAAAATCAACGGCTGTGTTTTCAAATCTTGTGGACAGACTGACAAGTTTGTGAAACATATAGTCCAGAAGCCAAATAGATTTGTTTTGTGAGCCAAATTACCTCTTGAAGCGTTTCTCTAGTATTTTTTAAATCCTGTGTTCTCATACTCTGTCCTGTGTTAGGCAAAGGGAGTCTGAGCCTTTGCTCTCTCATAATATGTCCATACAAGATGGTGCTGGGTTTGGTACAGCAGATAAGTAGAGGGTTGAATCTGGAATTTTGAATGATAGGAGGATTTAGATGATTAAATGCCTTGGGAAGTCTATGCTGAAACCTTTGTATTAAACTATAGACATTACTGTCACAAGGCTGTCACATATAAACACAGGATCTAACTCCAAATGTCAACCTCTGATGTTGATTTTTCAAGACTTCACCCATTGATTACATCAATTTGCCACTGGCCCTGCATTTGCTCAGTCACAGCAACAAATCCAGTGCAGCCTGGAAAAGGGCTGAATTAGGAGAGAGAGTTATGCAGCTGTCACTAGCTATCTTCACAGGACACAAAATGGAGTTCCCCTTTTCAGATTATGTGGATTTAACAGTTGCCGTGATAGCTAATAACACTTTAACAACATGCCTATAGCATCAGATTTTTTGCACTTGTGTTGCACAGGCATGCTTTTTCTTGGTGGTTTGATGGGCCAGAAGCAGCATGTCCCCACTTTACCCCTACAACTTTTAGCAGCTGGCTAACACAGCAGTGCCTTTGACCCACCATCATGCACTGCTTCCCTGTCCTCTCCTTTGCTTCTCTGCCCTCTTGTAGTAACACTAACCTGGTTCTCCTGCCATTAATTTTCATTTAGTTTTGCAAAACTTGCAGAATTGTTAAAAATTAAATCACATGCTTAAGCACAGTGGGATGACTGAACCCTGAAATTGTTTCCTATGAGGTGCAAAAATTCTTCTGTTCCCTTCCTCACAACTTCATTATTTTCATGTCTGTGTTCCTAGAGAAGAATGTATATAGAGAGATGAAAAAATATGGCAACTGTTGGCCTCAGGTCCTGATTGATGGTGTTTTTTCCTAAGGAAACATTGTCTTTCAATTGACAAATCTGCATATTATAAAAAATCAAAACATATTCATACCAGACCTAACACGAGCCATGTATGCAAACATCCAGTGCAAGACAAAGACTTATTATTTTAATCCAAAATATAAAGTCATCGTTTCTGACTACCACTATGACTCAACTAACAAACCCTGGTCTTCCATGGAGAAAGTCAATTTGGCATAGAACCGCGCAGGTGTGGCTACAATACTTTGGGAACCAATCACAACTATTGGGATGTTTTGTAGGATTGGAATCGGGAGTTTTTATTTCCATCCATTGTACAGAGTTTTACAGTGCATAAATAAATGAACAATTCCAAAGGGAACCAAAAGGCAGATTGACAGATCAATACTGTGATAATTTTTAAGCAGTCTTGTGATGCAGTGGCATACCTCAGTCAGGCACATACCACCAAGCTTAGCTAGACGAAATCAGTAAAACCTTACTGATGGAAGCTATATGACTCTGTAGTTCTAGAAGGTTTGTAATTATTTTTAGTTTATTTTGTAGATAATTTTGCTCTGTAAATAATTTTTCTGTTCATGAGAAGCAGGTGCTGGGGGCAGTTAAGCAGGGGAAAGAAAGTTTTCCTCATCCCCTTATCTCTTAGGAGTTGGAGGCAGTGGCTTATCTTCTCCTGTAGTCAGATTAGTAACATCTGAAGAGGTTTTGATGACATCTACTTGCAGGCCTGCACTTTAGGGTGAGATGAGGTATCCTTTGATGGAGTCTGCTCTCCACTGGTTACAAAAGAAATCTGGGAAAGTAACTTTAATCTGAATGACTCCCTTTAGAACAGGATACGTTGGGCAAGAGCAAGGGAACTCAGGGTGTTCTCCAGCCCTGGCTGCACAGGCACAGAGCTCCAGTTGCTCCTGCTGGAAGCTCTGGGCTAAGGACCCACATTCAGGCCCCTTTCTCAGGGGACTGGCTTTAGACACTGGCTTGCTGATTATAATACAGGTGCAGCAGCGGGTTCACAGGCACACAGAACTCCCCCGATAAAGCTGCAGCAATTGTTTGTGTTAATAGGGTTTTAAATTGCATTAGGATGCATAAAAGATGTCTGAGAACTGGAGAAAGAGAGATGAAAGGATAATGCAAATATGGTATTGTAATGATTGAATTTTACCTCTTCTCTCAGCAACCTTTACTCTTCAGCTGAAACAACAAAGAATAGAGGAGCAATCCTATATATGATATTCAGTCTGTATGGGCTTTGTGAAGCTCTCACTTTAAGCCATGGCCCTTAATATGTTTTTGATTTACATTATGGGGATCTGCAGAGAATGCCTTTCTCATTTTGATTATCAGATTTCTTCAATCAGATTTAGCTGCTACACAGTGGATGTTTGTAGTGTTTGTATTTCCCTGCACTGGCACATCTAATTTAAACAAAAGTAGCTCCACATGCTGTAAGGGTATTTCTAAAGGGAGACTGCCATGGCGAGAAAAGTATTCCTGCAATTTCCACAGAACAAGGTGTTTGTGCTAGAGACATCTGGAAATGTATCTCACTCTATATTGGATTTATAGGATCAGAAAGAGATACGGCCTACTGATTAATGGGAAAATGAGACACTAATTCAATTTTTAAAAAATAGATGTTCAGAGATTTTTAGATTGCATTATTATATTTGTCTGTTTCATTTTGTATCCTACAATAAAAAGCTTGCCAGATACTTTAGTATGATGTATTTTGTCTGGGATGTCATCTCATCTGGTATCTTGAAGCTGAAGTAATTTATTTAGACACTGGGACTTTGAGTCAAGCTAATCTCATTTCCTTAAACCGCTGCCCACTGATGCAGCCACGTTACAAGGATCTAAAAGCACTGCAGGTAATGTATATGCAGGACACATTAGTGAGGCTGAACAAATTGATGCAAACTATAATTCTACACATCGAATAGCACTCGACAAATAAGGATTTGCTACAAATATGCCAATTTCCATAATTCTCTAATTTTAAAGAGTCATTCAAACATGTATCCCAGGACAGGGCTTTCATGTTTTATCAAGTACACTTTGTGTTTGGAGTGTGATTTTTAATATTTTCCAGAAGAATTTTTTCTTTTATTCTCAAACAGATCTGACAGGGGTACAGATAAAGTAGAAAAACATAATTAAGGACTGTGATACAAGCCATATGATATTTAATATGTTTTTCTGTCTATCTAAGATTCTATTTTCCACAAATTATCTGATAAAATATTTCTGTTGCTTTCCACAGGAATGTATAATAAACCAAAATTTATGAAAAAGCCTGCTTTAAGGCTTTCCAGGCAATTAGTCTTGTCCCCGTGTGCTACACTGACAAACAAAATGTGACAACTTTGCTTAAATTAAATTCTTCACTGTGATATAGAATCATGGATCAATCAAAACTGAAGTTATGGGGTTCATTATTATGCTAGGCATAGTAAGAAAAAAAAAGAAAGAAAAGGCCCTATGTGAAAGAGAAAGGAATTTGTTCCACAATGACAAGATGAAAAGCAGTTTCAAAAGCTGAGCCTGTGATAAGGGAGAGCTTCCCTGAGCTTTTTTGCAGTTATCCAAGGACATGAAGAACAGTGACTGTTTTGTGCCTGAGCATTGTGCATGACTTCAGGTTTCATGGGTCTCACTCTTTCTTCCTATGTTGTCATTCTTATAGTGAGCAGGAGAATTACACTACATGTGTAGCTGTGGTGAAAGTCAATTTCTGCCAAAACTCTGCCACTCTGCTTTGACTGGTGGATGGAAAGGTGGACAAGGGCTATTATGTGCATGGAATTTTCCTGGGAGGAAGGACAATGAGATAGTTCCAGGCACAATTCTTATAAAGTTTTGGGAAGCCTTAGCCAACCAGGTTTTGTGAAATTGAGGTAAAGTGTTCACTTAAAAAAAAAAAAAAAAATCACAGTTTCTGTTCAAACACAGTATTAGTCAGCATAGTGAAAAAAACCCAGTCCTTCTAATACTATGGTTATACTGATATTTATGGGAAAGGTTATCCCATGAACAAAACATGTGTCTGTTAAGTCAAATGAAATTTAAATTCATATTAATTTTTTGGAGGACTGACTAGCTTTGTTCTGCTTTCCAGTTTCTGCTAGGATTTCTAGGAGCTCTCTTTAAGGCACCCATACAATTCTCGGGGCGTTGACTGGGTGACATGGAGAACGTGGAATTACTTGCTTTGCTGAGTTAGATATGTCCTGCTTATTTTGTGTGTCTCTGGTCACTTCTGGGGATTTCTCTTGCCATATTTGTCCAGTTTGCACTTGAGCTCCTGTAAACTTTGAACATCCTTTGGCAGAGTGATTCTTTGTTCTCCTGTTTCTTGGCTACTCTTTTCACCACTCCTACTAATAGAGTGGGATGTTCCCTAGTCCTTGAATTGGTTATTCTTGCTTTATTTTGGTGTCATATGTCCAAAACAGAGGATTACATTCTGGAGAATGGCAGCAGGCCATGCTTCAGTGATCTCATGGTTATCTCCACCCTGGGTGCATATGGGGTGGGCAAAGAGGGCAGGGAGAGGGTGGGAATGTTCCAGAGCTTTATGCTGCTGTGGAGTGTGTGTCCTTGGTCACACACTGACAGAGCCCTCTTGTCTCCCTCAGCAGTGCTCAGCCCTACAAGCAACTCTGCAGGCATTACAACTGGAAGTTCATCAGTCTGATCAGCATCTCTGCTTTTGGAGAAAATGCAAAAAAAAAGTAGGGGTGTTACTTAAGTTCAGAAAAAAATGCCTAGATTGACAAAAAGTAACATAAAGCAATATTCAAGCTTTTTTTCCATTTCTATTTTCTACAGTATTTTGTTTGTTTTTAAATTTCCAATCTTTCTTTTACATTTGCCTGGTGATCTTGCCTGTTGCTTTACCTTTTGACTCCTTTTGCATAGGTCATTCTCTTCAGATGGAACAAATCATTCCATAAAGCACACTGTCTTCCCCACTTTTCTGCAGTATTTCCTTTTATTTCTTCACTTCCAATAAGGAATCATGATTAACCAACCATTCAAGTTACACTACATGATATGGAAGTCCACTTATGAATCAGCTCCAAGAGAACTTTTTGTTGCTGCAGATGTTGACTTTGAAGGATGGGATCTGGAAGTGTAACAGGGCAATAGTATCCTTTGTATCACGTGCAGCCATTTAAAGGATCTGCTCCATTAATAACTTTTGTGTCACTCACTCAGTGCTGCTAAAATGTAAAGCTCCTGTAGAAAAAACAACTGCAATGGTCAGAGCCTGCACGAGGTGGCAGTACTGGTATCACATTGGTTTTCTTTTTCTGGGGGCTTGCTGGTTTCCAGAAAATCTCCTTCTAAATGAATTGATTCATGTCAGAAGTGGGCAAGCTTGCAAACAAGTCCATCTGGTAAGCAGATTACTACATTTCTATATAAATAAAGAAGATCATCCAACTCTTTCAGGGTCACTCCGCCCCTCAGATCATGAGAAAGTCTGTTTTCAGTGCAGAAAAATTCAGATACAATGCTCCAAATGCATAACTGAGCACATCCTGCCTGGTTAGATGATGATAGGCAACTGCAGTGCCTGACAGCTTGGGGCAGAGTGAATCACGCCTTGTAGAGAACTGAGCTAGGCAATCTTTTCAGCTTCATGGACATGGGGGTGAAATGTACTTTGTTGAAGTGAGTCCCAGAGGAAAGGGCCTTAGGACAGGAATTAACTAGGTTTTAAGCAATCTTACCACCAAGAGAAAAAGTATTTTCATCTCATGTAGAGCTCTGCTTTCATGAAATGCTTTAACTTCATAGATAAAAATCTCTGCATTATAATAATCAGATACTCTTATTGCAATGAATAAAATCAACAGTCAGAAATGAAACAGGTGTCCTGGTGCATTTTCTTCTCCTTCTGTTTTCTGAAATTTTTATGCCAAATTGCTTTTCTCAGATGAGGTTTTTATTTCTACTTTTTAAACAACCAGGGAGACTGAGGCCTGTGTTGCACCTAAAAATATCTTAAGTGTGTTGCAATGAGCAATGAGAAGTCCTGTGCATTTTCTATCCTTCTTTTACTCTGTTTCTGTGAAAAAAAATCTTATTCCCAGGCAGATCACTCAAAGACATTTTTCCTATGCCTCTCACTGTGGTGGCAAGATATGGGTTGGAAGGTAGAGGGAGGTCTGGGCATATGAGAGGGGAAGTGGATGGAAGCAGAACGTGTCATCTGATGGGAAGACATGTGAGGTGGGTCATCCTTAGTAGCTCTGAAAATCAGTGACCCCCTGGCTCTGTGAGCCCCAGCTTCAAAGTGCAGTGGGCCAGGGATCACATCACTGTATTGATTCAGAGGGAAGCCCCAGGATTGCTCTGTGTGTGAGGCACAGACCTCCATGCATGGCATATTGAGTGGAACTCAACCACTTAAGTTTTACAAAGCTATTCTGGGACTGAGCCATTCTCATCTGCTTGGTTTCCTGGAACAGCCCTCCTACTGCTCCATCCTATCTGTCCTTCCCTGCGTATTCCAGGTTGGAGAAGGACATTGCTATGGAGGACAGATGATGTTTATGGACTGTTCAACTCAGGTCATTGTTGACAGACTCTTGGCTACCCTGAGAATTAACAGCAGGAAAGCCCAGCAGCTGGTAACTCACCAAAATCCCTTCCCAGGGCTGAGGTTCTGCAGCTGCAAAC
>NW_005054306.1:4801141-4811369 GCF_000277835.1 Geospiza fortis
GGAGGGATGTGCAGATGGGTCAGGGACCGTGCAGAGCCTCTGTGATTTGAGGATATGGTGCATTCTCTTGGATGCCTGTGCTTTCCACCTCTTGAAAGTCCTCCAAGGTTTTGTGCTGCTTTTCCTATTTCTGGAGCAGTTTTAGGACAGAGGCTGACAAATACAAAGGCAGTGCAGAGACAAAGCCTCAAACCTTTAGAGCTATTTGGTATCTGAACTTTCACTGAAGTCAGTGAGATATGATCCTTTACACCCCTTTTATAGTTTGGGCATGAGAATATTTATACAGAATTATTATGTTGCTAGAAGTAGAATCCAAACCTAAAAAACTAGCTTTCAAGCATTTATTTAGAGATGGGAACAAAAATAATAATTCAAAAATAATTAGGTGTGATCTTTATATTTTAAGGCTTCTCAGTGTGTGCAGAGAAAAGAAATGAAGCAGTGAAAGAGAAGCAAGTTGCTGTTCCGCCACTCACCAGAGGAGAGGGAGAGCACCAGGCTTGGCAAGGGCAGGCATCCATGCTTTCACTTCAACACCTGCCACCTTACTGAAGAGGTTCTCACAAGTCCCATCAGACTAAAAGACCAGGACCAAATAAAGAATGAGACTCCTGCCCCTTTCCTATATTTTGCTTCTAAAAGAAGTCCCATTCCTTGAGCATAGTAATCTAAATCCTTTAAAATCTGTGCTCTGAATAATGACCTGAATTCGCTGGCTCATAAAGCCATCCTTGGTTAGAAATGAAAAATGACCAGATAGCTGGACTGACAGGCAGGGAGCAGACACTGTGTTCATACATGAAGTGTTTTTACAGGATCTGTGAGTACAGCATATGTTGTGTTAGATGGTTTGCAATCCCAAAGCCATTTGCTAACCTGGGTTTCAATAAGTCTTTGGCTGCAGCACTTGCACTGAGGCCCTGGCTGAGTGATAAAACAAGATTATGTCACTCTCCTTCACATCTGCTGCTCTTCTTGGAGAATATCTAAATTCAGTGTGATTCATTTGAAAAATTGTGGTTTTCTGAGGAACTGTTCATTTAGAAAAAATGCTGAGAGAACTTATTAAATGGTTTTTAGTCACTTTCCCCTTTTGCTTTGGTGGTCATTTGCAGTGGGGAATGGCTTCAATTTGAAAGTGAGTAGGTTTAGTTTGGATAGTAGGAAAAAAATTCTTTGCTCTGAGAGTTGCGAGGCACTGGAAAAGTTTGCCCAGAGAAGATGTGAATGCCCCATCCTTGAAGGTGTTCCAGGTGCTCAGATTCATCTTAGCCACATGGAGAATTTGTGATTTTTGAAGGGTTTTTTTTGGATAAAGTAGTGATGGCAGCTCATTTTACATGAAAGTGGGAAAATGACTGTGCACAGAAAGGAAAATTCTTATTCCCTGAGCCTGACAGTGTGAGCTATTGCAGACATACAACAGAGGGTTTGTAGCAATAGGAATTCCTGCTTCCCAGTTGAGGTGTGTTATGCAGCCATTGTGGTGCATTGGGAATTGCTTCCTCCTGGAACAGCTGCCAAAGTGGGCCCTGCATTTCCAGGCTACGTAGGGACAACACATTTCTGAACTATGTTAAAGCATTAAGCACAAAAAATCCTAAGCGGTAAATTTGATAAATGGTCTGAATGGACCAATTTCAGATGAATTTTCCTTGTTTTTAAAGAGAGCTTTCTGAGGTTAAGAAGGAATTTAAATACAATAAAATATTCAATACAAAAATGTCAACAATGTTATTGACTGCCATAAACAAAGTGTTGAGAAAACACTTCATTTTCTCTCAGAAATGAAAATGGTTCTTTTCTCTGAGGCATAGTAGAAGTACTCAGGTGTGAAAGAAATAGTAATCCAGAATTGGGCAATAGCAGGATAAATTTAGCTGTGACAAGATGATTGCCTTTTGCCTGCATGTTGCAATAGGTAAACATAAATCAGTCAAGGTGTACAACTGGTCAATCACTGAAAAACATGTAAAAGTATTGTATCCAAGATTGTTTTTCCACTTACAGCTGCAGCAGGCACAGTTTTTGTAGAGCTGAAGTGGTGCACTCCACTATGTGCTTTCAATGTCGTGACCCGGGCGAACAACTACAACTCTTTCCAAGTTAAATTTATGAGAGAATTCATACATCTGCATTAACAGCTGGGATTCTTTTTGAGGTTAGGACTGTTAAACATTGCTGCTTTCATGTAGGTGTCAATATGTGTGCTGGCTGCCCAAGCTTCCTTTACCAGTCAATGGGAATTTAGTCAGGACAGTCATTGGAGGTTCTAGAGCTCTTCAGGTGAGAAAATGCTGCTCACTCTGGGTCAGCTGAGCAGCTTTGGAAAAGGCATTGTCTGGGAGCTGGTCTTAGTTGTCTAAACATATGCATGCAATACCATTTGGAACTCGTCAAAATCATCATCCATGACCTCCAGAAGGGTCAATTCACAAATCCATGAATCTGCCAGACCTGTGTCACATCTGCCAGACCTGTGTGGCTCCCTTGGAGAGCAGAGATGATATCTCAGATCAGTGTGGACAGCTGTGTTCAGGCACCTGTCCTAAGTCCAGTGACCACAACAGGAAATTACCAGTGTACCTCACATTTTATGCATGACTATGCGCATCCCTTCACACACAGGCATCTATGCATGTAACATAAAGTGTAGGTGTGTATATAGGCATGTATAGGTACAATTGTAGGGATAGATACAGGTGGAGGTGTATGTGTATCTATGGAGGCTTTCCTCTGTTTGTAGTTTGATCATATACATTTATACAAACCTGTAGGTTCTTCTATGTGTGCCTATATGGGGCTATATATAGGTGTACATATAGTGTACTGGTTTGCCTCTAAATGTGCTGCTTAAATTTTACTTCTTGATCCAGAGCAGATACTGAACCTAAAAAGCTGTTTTCTTTTGCTTTCATGGATACACAGTTTCCCAAAGGAAACCAATGGTATACAGAAAAAATCCCATCTAATGCCCCCTTGTCTCACTTGATAGCAGTGGGGCTGCCTAAAGAGCTAGTAGTTGTGGCTTAACAAATAAAGTAAAAAGACTTCTAATGTACTACTTTGAGATCAGTTTGGAAGCTGTGATATTGGATTGTATCAATTCACGTTTTTGAAATTGGTAGCCCAGCTTCCTGCTGCTCAGTGCCTTATAAATCCATCAGGCTTTTCTCCCCGCTCTCTCCGTGTTAGTGTGTTAGATGTGCAACATGAATGGAAAGTCCAGTGGGACTGTTTATGTTTCTTTACAATTTCATTTAATTTCTGCTGCCATGAAAGAATCTCTCCTCTCCTCTCCTCTCCTCTCCTCTCCGGAATACATTCCACTTCCACTATCATTTTTTAAAATTTTCACAATTTACATATATAAACATATTAACATCTCTTGTAACTATTTCCTCATTAAAGTACTCCACTTCTGTCAGCCCAGAGTTTATTTGTATCCTAATGAGCTTCTCTGGTTCCAGTGAGAATAAACAAGGAATGCCATTTACTCCTTCAGGAGCACTAACTTTGGCAGTTATGTTTACTTTCAGTAATGAGCTTTAATTACTTTAGCAATTACAAGCATTTGACTGAATTTCCACTGACTGCACACAACATCTGTACTGGTGGGACTGTGCATGCTCTCTGATCTCTGCCCAGGGCTGTAGAACACGGTAACAGCCTTATGCCATTAGTCTCTAAAGCAGTAAGCAAGCAAAAGCCCTCCAGATTTACACTGCTAGATTTAAATTAGTACCTCTCGCCTTTCATGTCAAGTAGAGATTGAAACATCCTGGATACTGCCTTGTTTCTCAAGCGAGATAATGGTTAAAGCATTCAATGTAAACAATCTTTGCTACATGGCTTCCTCAGGCTTTGTAAGAGACTGTGTCAATGCTGCTTTCTCAGCAGAGGTCTCTGGACTGATGTTTATTGATACTTTTGGGTATAGTGTGTCAAATGGTGTTTCTACAAGTGTTTGCCCCATAAAGCGTGTGCTACAGACAGAATCTCATCAGAAATCTGTTTCCTTCCTGAATTACATATGACTGTCAATACTTCAGGAGTTGGAAAGTTAAAGCTTGTTTTAAGATTTAGTTATGCTGTCTTCTCAAAGATGCTGCTTAAAACTGTGACAGAAGATGCTTCAATACCTCTTCCTCCTGCTATATTATTTGCAACCATTTTCTTCAAGTGTACATGAACTAGATTAAAGGATGGTTATGTTTAAAGGGCATGCACTATAATGCAAGGGAAGGCCAGAGCTGAAGCTGCATGTTTAGCTTTGTGCTTCTGGAAATATTTTTTCCTCCCTTACTATTCAGTCACAAGGTCTGTGGCTGTGCTCTGTGATCACTGGTCTTCTACAACCTGAACCACAGCTCTTTATCATCTTCTTCGGCATGTCTGGGAAGCACTGAACCCGTGGATGTGTCAGCAGGGACCCTGCCTGTGCTTGCATGCTGTGCTCCCAGACAGTCCTTAAGAGACTGAGGAGCGATTGTAAAGCAGTCCTGCCTAGTAACAAGTTGGGAATGCTGGTAATGAGCTCTGCAGGTGTGTGGTTTGCTCTGCTAGGTTATCCTGGCTCTGTGTAATCCTTGGTGTGGACAGAGTCTTTTAGAAGGGATTTGTGGGATAAAGTTCTAGGAATGCCAGGAAGATATATGAATAGCTTTCAGGTCTTTGGTAGCAACACTGACTCCTGCAGCACATCACAGCACTGGGGAACTGAGCTACCTCTGCCTGAACTAGTTTGGGTAATGAGAACAGTCTCTGTGGAAAGTTAGATAAACTGGTCCTTTTTCAGAGAAGTCTCCTTTCAAAGGGAACAGGAATGAGCTCTGGGAAAGATCTGGGAAAGAAGAATTGTGGTGTGGCATCCATTACAGAATCCAGAGAACTAATAACTCTTGGCTACCCTGTCATCTCCAACAGCTAAAAAGTTACCAAATCACAAAAATCCCTTCAAGGTGATTAAAGATTAAATGGAAGAATAACCAGACTGACTCTGTCTCTCTCCTCCCCTTTCCCACTCTCTGCACATAACAATGCAGTTCTAGGTGAATGCCAGAAGGACCAGGTGTCCTCCCTTTCCCTCCTGCCTCTACTGTGAAGTTTCAGGATGCCTTTCATTGGTCTCCTGGAGCTTTGCAGCTGTGCATTATGCCTTGTGAAGGGAATTGGCCACATAACACACTTTGGCTCCTCAAACAGTAATTACTTCAATGGAATTATTAGCACAAAGGAAGATTTCTCACATGAATGAGGACAGCACAAACATGAAGGTTATATTTCTGAAGACTATAAATAGAGGCCAATCATTCATGCAATGAGTCCTTCCAGAGTCCAGACTAAGTCTCTTTTCCCCTGCTTTCTGAAGAGAACTTACAAGGAGGGAGAATAGTTTCTACTCATAAATATATTTGCACAGAAAATTTAATGAGCTGTGGGAACTGCCACAGAGAGATTTTTCAGAGAAGGGTTCGCATGTATTTTTGATATGATAAACAAAGATTTTTGGTGACTGAAGAAAAAAAAAAGTCAGAAAATCATCTGCCAAGACTGATCAACATGTGCATAATTTAAAACAAGAAAAAAAATCCCAGCCCAAAATGGCTGCTCATGCTTTCTTTCTTGTTATTACATATATGAAAGGAATATACCAGGTTCAATTCACAGAGGTGCTGGAGGCAGTCATGTAGCGTGCTTCACATTTCTTTGAAATCTCATCCATGATGAGAGAGAGAGCTGGGTCTCCAATTAGATCTTCCACCCTTTTGCCTGAGGCTGTGATTTGATGTGACAGTGGGTATGACAGTGGGTTTGGTGACAATGCTGCACATGTTCCCGCCCCTTTGACTGCTCCAGCAGTTGATCCATGACAATTTGTACAGCCACACTGTTACTGGAAGCAAGGATGGCTCTTGCAGAAAAATCACTTGGCAAAAAAAAAGTACGTGATTGTTTTTACCCTAATACAAATGGGTTATTAGACTGGTTCATGGCACACCTGGGTGAGAAAACAGTAAGAAAGACTGAACAGATTTAATTAGTAATTAACACTTCATGGCTTCAATTATGTTCAAAAGTGCCTCTATGTGTATTGATTTATTATTTTTCTCTCCGAGAGAAGTTTATGTGAATGGAAGTCATGCACTGTTTGTCAGACAGAGCCTTATACTCCCAGCAGGAGTAGTAATTGAAATAATGATTTCCTACTATCTTCATATTTACTTAGAGTTTCAAAAAAAATCTGGAGAAATGTGGGAAACCATTACTGCCTAAAACCAGATATATTTTTAAAAGGACAAGGGGGCTGAGGTTTTTGAGAGATTTCTCCCAGAAGAGCAAAAAAGTATAAGTGTGGCTACAGGATTTAGCACATCTTTAATTCTACAGATGTCCAAACCAGCACAGAAGTGCTTTTGAAATGTGTATTTTTGTGTTTCCTCTCTTCTTTTCCAAATGGTCACAGATCACCAGGAGTCTTGAAACCGTTTACAATTAATCTCATGACTCTCAATATTTAAATATGAATTCAAGACCTTCACCCATTGATTTGACATGACTTGGGAGGCCCACTTACATTAAACCGATGCCTAACATTTTTGCAATTGTGATGGAACAGGAATCTAGAGAAACAAAACAAAACATGGGGCATTTAGAAGAAAAATATTGTTTGTTTTCTAATAAATGGCCAAAGATGGGCTTACCCACCAGAATTTGATAGTTAAGTGAAAAAAGTAACAATAATCAATCTTTAAAAATAGCTCTGATATTAGACATTTTAATTTATAAGATTCAATTGCATTTAAATATTTTATTTTGTTCCAAGAAAGTTACAAATGCACATCCAGGGGAATTCATGCTGCTCAGGGTTGTGATTTTTCTGTGTAAGAAAAGGAGGATTTTAACAAGAATTAATCAAAAATCACCAAGTTTTGTGAAAATCTGTGAAATATTTTAAGTCCTAAACTGTTATTTCATGTTTAGGATTCACTTGCATGGCTGGTAGTCAAAGACAATATCTAGAGATAACTGATCTTCCATATGCACCCTCTACAATAACAGGATCTGTGTACTGTGATACAGTGAAAGGAGTGCATTCCTTTGTCTTATGCAGAAGACATCCAAATAAAAGATAACCTTTTCTTTGCCTAATATATTCCTCTATTTTATTTTTTATAGAGTGTGTTTTTTTTTTTTTTTTTTTTTTTTTTTTTTTTTTTTTTTTTTTTAACTGTATTCTCTGCTCTTGGTGATTTCACACTGCTTTATCTTCACTCACTTCGGAAGAATTGCATCTGAGTTACATGGGTGTGATTTACTGGGAATGAAGCCCATTATGGATAATTAACTGTAATGCATTGTTATAATTCTTTTTATTTGAGAGAATTTTTTGCTCCCTTTCCCCAGGGTGTGTTCCATTTCCTCCAGTATAGGAGTTAAAAAGGGAAGCTATTTATTTTTCATGTTTTTAAAGGCACAGAGAGCATGAAGAAGGTTAGCTGGGTCCCACTGTTGTGACACCTCTCTTTTCCTACACATTTCTTCCTGATACTGTCTGGATTGCTGAGGCATAGTTATTGTGGCCAAAACCAAGGTTATCCTGGAGCTCAACAAACCATTAGAAGGAGGCTGAGAAAGCATGAGAACAGGTTAGACATTTAACTGAGGCATGGACATCATTCCCCCAAATCCCTTCTGAGACTTCTGCAGGCAGCCTGAATCCATGGGCAGCCTTTCTGCAGGCAGTGCTCATGAGGCACCAGCTCAGAGTCCAAAGCCCATCCCTCCCTGGCATGCCAGCAGCCACGCAGCTGCTGTTTGCTGGGTTTTTCAGGGCAGACCAATGTTCCTCAATGCTGTGTACCTCACATACTTTCATGTTTGCTCCCTTTGTTCACCTGCATCATGCATTGTATAAGGAAACATCTCAAAAAGCCATCTCAAAAGCTGGCTTGTATGATTGGGCTCAAGTCTGACCTTTGGGACTTGGGTGCATTGTGGAAAGGGAGTGTGTTAGAGCAGCTCTCTCGGGGAGGGTGTTGTCTGCTGACTTCAGGGGCTTGCTGAGAAAATTGCACAGCTTCTGCCTTTGCCTTAATAACAAATATCAGCTTATTTTTAAGTCTGTTGGTCTGAATAGAAAGAAAGACAGGGACCTGGAAGACAAAGCCCTGGAAATTATTTTTGATACACTTTTCATACAATTGAAGCAGATATAAACCATTCCAAGATTTCTCCCGCATGTTGGTTTCCTGGGGTTGATTTACAGGCTGTGACAGAAAATCCATTTCTGTTCCTGTAGATGCTAAATTCATTACCTTGCCACAGAATTCAGATTCTCCACTTCTCCTTGAACTTCAGCTTGTTACTATGGCAACCAGTGCCAGACAATATATTTTTTTCTTCTCACTATTTTCCATTGGCATGGTTGCACATTGCAGTAAAAATAGTATCCTTTTGCAATATTAATAAAAAATTACAAAAATAACTTGTTTTTTATGAAAAGTTTCCCCTTACACTGTGATTTTACAACATGCATTATATATGCAGAATACGTCTGATTAATCACAATAAAATCAAAAACTTTGTAAATTAACAGGGCATATTTTCCTTACAGCTGCATTCCAAAAGCTTTTTTCCCCCCTTTATACCTTCAAACCTTTCAACAGATGGACATTTTAGGTTACAGTAAAATCCTTTTTGAAATGGATTGCATTTTTCTTCAATAAGTGACTGGTCACTGCTCCCTGTTTCAGAGGTTGCCTCCTCTCTACAGTTGTCAGAAGTACTGAGGGATTAGCTTGCCAGTAAAAGTCCATGCTGTTTTGAACCTGACTCTCTCTGAAGTCTTGTTTAAATTCCAAATTGGTTTCTGAAGGGGGGAGTCTTTTCTTTGCTGCAAGAAATCCAAGGAATGTCAGGAGGATGGAAATGAAGTCAGTCAATCAATAGGTTGCCCTTGCTCTCCTGAATGAGATGGAAGGCTGATAAACTAAGGCAAGTATTAGATGATTAGACTGATTGGCAGTGCCCTGGCCAGAAACAGCAGTCTCTGTAAAAATGAATAGAAGGTATTCAGGAATCCAAGTTTTCAAGAATAATGAAGTTGGGACTAATTTAGTAGTAATGGCTGACATACACTAACTGCAAAGATGCTTATCTGTACATACAATGCTTTGTTCAGCCTTCTCTTCTATATATCATTTATTTAAACCAACAGATCCTTAGCGGATGAGTGCTCTGCATGAGTCTGAGACTTGTACAGGGAGTTACACTGAAAAACACCTCTTCTATGCAAAGAAGTATTTAAGTGGCAAAAGCTCTCAGTAAACAGGGTTTTTTGCTCTTCATGCAGAGCATGGAATTGTTACTCTGCATCTACCCTCCCACGTCTTCTATGAATGTTTAATCTTTCAACTGGTTTTACTGCACCATTCTTACTACAGTGCATAAAGGGGAGACAACTGCTAATAAATGGATTTTCTTGACAGCTCTCTGAGATGAAAGCATACTGATATCCAGGCTTGTGGATACGTCATCTAAGTGACTTAAAGCCTAACCTCTACAAGAAAAGTCACCCAATCTGAGAAACCCATGGACTAATTTACAGGGCTTTTAGGTTTTTGTGTTGCACGCCCAGGACACAGGCATTTCCTGGCTGCAGTTACAGCTGCAGATTAACCCTTTAACATAACTTAATTAGCAGCACAGCCTTGATGACTCACAGAATACAACACACCATGTGCATTAACTCAGGTAGGAATCCTGTAGGAAAGTTGTAAGATGACCATGAACTGAAAGTTCATACTAAAATACCTTTTAAAAGTACTTAATTGATGTCAGTGTATCTTGTTTAGTTCTGGGAGCTCCTAATTTTTGATTACTTATATACGAAGCTATAATATTACTTTAAGGATTTTTTAATGGTTAAATGGTTACCTCCTATTTCTTTTCTCCTTTCTCCCTCCTCCCCCTCCCCCCCTCCCCCCAGCACTGTGTTTTTAATTGCTGGTGAGATCAGAATGAACAGTGACAGCATAGAACAGACAAGATGGAATATTTCTCACCTGCCACTAGATGCTTGAAGATTAGACATCTAAAGAAGGAGTATGCATATCCCTTGACAGTGAATGGGGAGAATTTCTGTCTTTCAAGGTGCCTTAAACCTGAGATCTCAAATAAGTTCAAGCAAGAATAAGGACTTTGCTTTATATTTTTCCTTTTG
>NW_005054306.1:4811379-4812368 GCF_000277835.1 Geospiza fortis
TTCACATATTTGGGTCCAGATTCTTTAATCTTGACTCTTTCTTACTTTCTATTACTCTATACTGATACAAATATGTGACTGGGTCATTTTTGCACAGTCATTTGTGGGAATCTTTGCATATGAAATGAAAATGATAAACTTTTCTGGAAAGAGACAGCTTCTAGGCCTTTCAAGTACTTACATTTTGCTAGCAGTTATATTGCTCATTTTTGTTCAATAACTACCCTGAAATTGAATGTTCCAGAGTTTGACACTATACAAATAAATGCCAGCAAGAGCAGTACATCTGGTTTCAATAGCAACAGCAATAATTTCCAATATTTGTTTTCATAACGAAGGACCAGAGTCCAACAGCATTACTGGTGAGAAGAGCACTGAAAGTGAGAAAGGCATATAATTTATTACACACACAAAAGCTATGTTAAAGGAACATTATTAAGGTTGTAAAGTCAACCACTTGAGACTTAGGAAATGCCAGAATTAAGGTGGTCTGTGCAACTTTAATTTGACCTCGTCAGTGTATGCCTCCAGATAGTCTTTAGTTACATGAATGTATGCGATTTCTCTCCCAGACACCCATCTCAGTGCATAGAGAGTGAAAGTTGCCCATTTAAGGAACAGCTATGCAATACTTATTTCCCTTCTTGTGTCTGGCATGTGATACTTTTGCTCTGCACCACGCAAACCTTGCTCTGAAGGAAAAATGGTTAATTTCCTCCCATTCAGTTTTCTCTTGCTCATTACTGCTGCAACTCATTACTTTGCAGCATCATTTTTGCAGAAATCTGTGCCTGTGTTAGTGAGTCTATGTGGTAGAGAGGAGGCTGATGACCTAATGCTCACACTGCAGGGATTTGCTACATCTTTTCAGCATATTTTGAATACTTGTGAGCAGTTGGGGAACATTAAGTAAAGGCACCAGCAAACCAACCTTCCAGTTTAATCTCACCCAAAGAAAACTGACCTGAATGCTGCAGAAGAGTGCAGGA
>NW_005054306.1:4813338-4901594 GCF_000277835.1 Geospiza fortis
CTAGAAGCACATCTTATTAAATTAAATTACTTCAGCCCTACTGAGCTGCTTTTTTTTTCTTAAATCAAGTATCATAAAGCCAAAATAATGACTAAAAGGAAATTTTTAGAAACACTTTCTTGTCCTGAACATGATGGAAAATGTTCAATTAAATGAAAATCTTCCTGTCTACAAACCACAGCAATAAAGCACCACCAGTATTTTTCATAGTGGATCATCATGCCATATGGGTTTTTAATAAAATATATGACCTAGACCAAACCTTGGCTATTGCTCTTATCTATCATTTGTTATAAAGACAGCAGGCATGTTTGATTTCTCTCATTAAACTGAATCCATTCCTGTCTTTAGGTTATTGCTCTTTCAGAATCACATCTACCACATTTCCAATTGGTTTTAATTATCTTTCTTGCATTCTCTTTCTCAATGTGCTTTTCTTCAAAATGTTTTAAATTGTTTTACGTTGATGGTAAAGCATCTTGCTGGGGCATGTTGATTGAAACATGCTGCTTAAGAAGCTAATTATTGGGTAGATTATATTTTTCTTTTAGCAAATGCACTTGACTGTTTTAATTCCTTGGCAGAAAGAAATAATTAACAGCTATCTTGAATGCCATACCGTGTATATATGTGTGATCTTGGTGAATAGATGCTAAGGTTCATGATCTTGCTTTGGTATCCCTTAGATAAGGGAAGCCCTTTAATCACTTAAGAAGGAAAGCTTGCATATATGGTAACAGTAACAAGGGATTAGAAGATTATTCAGAACTGTTTTGTGAGAAAGATATATAAGGAAGAGTCTGTACAAAAATTTAAAAACTTGGGCTAGTTTCCAATCTGATGTAAAGCTATGTGGTGTGGTAGACTTAGTCAGAATTTACTAAAATTTACTCTGGGAAATGTGACCCAGATGGCTTTGTTTCCTCATGTTGTTCCCTCTATTTGTCTGCTCATTTTCCAGTTGATTCTACCAGCAGGTCTTTCCAAACAGGCAAACGCAGAAGCAATGAGACAAGAAAAAAACCCCAGAACATTAACACCCCAAATGAGAGCAGTTGAAGTTATTCCACAGGTTACAATGAAGATGTACAGCAAATGCAGAGCACTAACACAGGGATTGGAGAGGACTTAACATCTTGTTTTCTGGTGGTTTTCTCTGAATCCTACTTCTTTACTTCTTTCATTATACCTGGGAAAGAAATCACCCTTTTCTTGCCCAGACCACTTAATACAGAAGATCTTGACTGCTATTTAGCACATCTTCAGCAGCGAAAGGAGGTCTCAGTGCCACATAAGCAAAGAGCAGGAAAGGTCATGGTGAGAACTTTCTGGAGCTTTAAGTGCCAGAGTATTTTTACACAAAACGAATGGTAGCTATCTCATAGTGTGGGTTTCATGCTTGCTATTCTCAGCTTTCTCCATTTCATTAAAATAAGTGTCTCTAGTATTTTTGGCCTGCCTTGTTTTAATTTTCTCATGTATTCAGTTTCAAGAAACACAGAAGCAAGGACAAAACCTGATATTTTTTCACCAAAGGGTTTGCCTTTTAGGGCTGGGTTCAGGCAGCTTACTGGTGCTCAGTTCAAATGTCTTGCAGTCTGAAAAGGAGTCATCCAGCTTGCAGTCTGAAAAGGAGTCATGGATGAATACTCAGGATTGATGTGTGTGCTCACCAGAGGGACAGAACATGATAGCATCATGGTATCTACACCTGTCTGGAGCTCGTGAGATCAAATCAGAGCTGTGCAGTGCATGATTCCCATCACATGGGATGAGTTTCATGGAAGAGTAGGTGCTTGCCTGCTGTGCTTATGTTTCTTTGAAGTGGCCATATGAAAAGCACAAGGCCCTTCCATGCCACATCACTCAGTCATGAGAGGGTGTTTGCAGGAGTGGGGCAACCTAATGACTCAGACAGGGCTGCCTTTATGCACTTACAGGTGTCTACATTGAGGTATGTGGGGGATTGCACAGACAAGCCTCAAACTTGGTTTTACTCACATAACAAAATGTTTGCTGTGCCTACTTAGCTCTGTCATACCAAAATCATGCCAAACATGGAAGCAATGAAAAGCTGAATAGGAGAATAACACCTTTTAAAGCACATTAATAAAGTCTTCAAAAAGAAAAGTCGTGGAATTCATTGGTCTAAAATACAACCTCTAATATTTTAAAGGCTGCCATAAGCCTATAACCATAGATTTTGGAGTACTTAAATGATCATATAATACCAAAATGTTTATATGGGCATGCAAACAACTAAATTTTAGACCTGTTGTGCTTTTCTGCATGATCTGACGGCTGCTGCACAGAAGCTGTTGTTAGGAATCATAGGCTCTCTTTCTCTTTTCTGCCAAGATTTACAGCTAATGAGATGCTATTTTCTGCACTCCTTAGCTAGTGTAAAACTGTATTAGTTAGGTGTTGTTTTTATGATTTAAGATTTACAATTTCTAATGATCATAGGCAAGGAAAACCTTTATTCACTTAAGCACCATGGGAGATGGCATGCAACAAAATCACCATGTAATTTTCACTACAGAAGTATTGTTGCTTCAAAGCCACTGTGATTTTTTTAGGCTTACACAAAGAACCAAATCCTGACCCCTTGGCTTGCGCTAGGCAAAGGCTGTGCAAGCATCCCTGTAGAGTGGATTCTAATTTTCATGAATGATTTCCTAAGACTTTGGTGAAGCAGAAGTAGTCTGAAAACTGATAAAAGTGGAATGAATATAGTTTCCCAGGAATTAACATCTCATCTTTCGATGCCAGGAAGTGAAGTCACCTATTTTATTCAGATATATTGAATTCAGTCTGGTTACTTGAAAATAGAATTACTATTCTAAGTAAAACTATCAGAAAATGTCCCAGAGGAAACAACCTTTTTTTGTTTATGGCAAAGCCATAAAAACCTCATACTATGCCTGAATTAATATAATTTACAGTAACTCTAAAGTCAGCTGTAATTAAAAAAAAAAAAAAAGGAAAGAAAAAAGCTGTTTCTGAAGTTAGATGATAATTCTGAGAATTTATTTTCTTTCCTTTTCCGTATTGACTCGGTGTTTGGAAGTTCATGCTTCCCAACGACTTCAGCTCACACAGATAAGATATAATGTTTGTTACATTAGTATTTTGAAGAGGTTTGGCATAAGTGAATGGGTAATTTTTCAGTAAATTGCTCAGGCTGAAATTAACATATTGAGTTCTTGTGATTTCTACACATTTTTTGGCTTGTGGTTTCATCTCTACAGGCATTCATGCTTGCAGGTTTTGCATGTATTTTTGAGGAGACTAACCACTAAGAAAGGAAAGGAAAACCTCTGAGACATTGTTCTTGTGGCACTAGATAGACATAGATATTTACCACATTAATATCCAAGATAATTCAGAGAATTCACAGAATGACTAGGTTGGAAGAGACCTTAAAGATCATTGAGTCCAACCCGTGCCCTAACATCTCAACTAGACCATGGCACTGAGTGACATATCCAGTCTTTTTTTAATGATACAGCATAGACACTGCCATCACCATGCAGCCCAACAACTAATATGTGAATGTGCTACACCATTGTAAGAACTTGAATGTTTCAAACCTCATAGGCTTTTGTTTCAATAAGAGTACAGATTGACCTAGTTGTATCTAAAGCACTCATGGCTTTATGTTCTTATTAGTTGCATATACCAAGAAAGTAAGTTTTTGGACCTGGATCTTGTACAATTTTTTTTATTTTGACTATCACACTCTCCTTTATAATGTAAATAACTCTAAAGATGATGCAGTGAAGATTTTCCTTCACACAGGTTTAAAAGTCAAATTGGCTTCAACTGTAATATGGGCCCTCTACAGTCACCTGGTATAAGTAACTCTGACCACGTGCCATAAATCCAGACTCTTGGCATGGGTTCTATACAATCCACCTGGCCTGTATATTTGCTTCCTGGTATACCATATACCTATAAACATGATTATTCAGTAGTTGAGGACAAGTTTTCAGATGATTGAGTCTGACAAGAAACACCGTCTAATGTACTAAACTTTTTTTAGTCTAATGTACTAAACTGAACTTTTTACAGGCAGTCACTACTGTCTTTGTACCTGCCTTTGAGCTTATCCCACAATTGCAGCTGCTCTGATGAGAGGAAGAGCATGTTCACCAGGTGGAGTGGATGGGTGACCAGCTTTGCTTGAAGCACAGGGGACAGTCAGGTGGACATGTGTGGGGGCATTGCAGTCATGTGTTAAATATTCTGAAGGGATGGCAAGGGCCTTTAAGACCATAAAGGGACCACAACAGAGAATTTTGTAAATCTCTACAAGGGAGCAAAGACAAAAGTCTAAGGAGCAAATTGCAGCCAATGAAGAAGCACAAATGACCAGAGTGTTGTTAGTATTGAAAACACTAGCTATTCTGTTGGACATTCTTTAGAGAAATAAGGCAAACCCACACCCCCCAAAAACCATAAAACCCCTTATGAAAACATACATAAAACATGTCATACCGTGTGCTACTGCTGCTTTTGTGTGTTTACATGTTTTTAAACTGAATTCAACATTTTCTTCTAACAAAGATAAATGTTGTCTCACTGATTCCGAGAAGACAACTTGTTTGATGAAGGTTTGTACAACACTGAGTTAAAGTAATGGTTTATAAGGTTGATACAACCAAGCAACCAAGCAATCAACCAACCAAGCAAGCTGCTCACCCAAATGTAACTAATTCAGACAGCTGTTTCCCCTTTGTAATTTATGCACATGTTGAAAGATATTCTCCATTAAAAACCTTTACTCATTGATTTGGAGTGTGTTTAATCTACAATCACAGAATTTGCTGGAGCAATGTAGTGGTTTCTGAACTAGCTTTAAGCTAGATATGCCATGGATAAATCAACCTCCACAATATAAACCCTGGGCAAGAAGCTGAATTAAGAATACCTTGTGTATCTGGACTTCATACAGCTGTCACTTCTTTGATTATTATGTGGTCCTGGTCTTAACTGTTTGGCCATAATTTATATTAAAATCATTCATATTAATTCATCAGTACAAAAGGACATTAGTGCTGCCTCCATGTTGCCAAGACCTGGCCTCTAAGCTGGGAATTCCTGCTAAGGTTATCATGAAGAGATTAAACAATAGTGACAAGTGGGGAAGTTGGTAGGGACATACCATGAGTAGAATAAATTGGTACAATTGTACCACTGAATACCTTCAGCCAGATGTAGGACAGCTCCCTCAGAGAGCTTGCTGAGTAGGAAAGGAATTATTGCCATATTGCATAGCAAATTCAAGCAAGAGGATAGGTTACCATGCAGAATAAGGACAGGAGTTTTGGTGTAAAGATTTATGGATCTTTGCACATGAAAGCGCTCATGTAGCAGGAGAAAAAAGAGAAATTTTCTCAGCAGTGCAGGGAGGGGCAGGATATGTGTTTGTGCATGTGGGATAAGATTCAGCAGCTGAGGTCTAAGTCATTGCAGGGCACAAGAAAAGGGATGGTTGGACCTTGATTGTCCAGTTCTAGATGGCAAGTGACCCATGTATTAAGATATCAAGATACCCAAATCCTGGAGAATGTAGCAAATGGAGTCAGGCCCACTAGAGCTTCTGGAAAGCACTGGAGGTTGTGTGAGAAAGTCAGGGGGCATGTTTTAATCCTGTCGGTTCTCAAAAGAGGGACACTACTAGATGAGAGCAGGAATAAAATAAGTACATAGACAATCTTGAATTCAACCCCTTTGGGCTACTGATTTTGTGACATTTCTGGATTATTGAGAGAATTGCTAGAGCTTCATACTTTTAGATCACCAGCATTGGAGAACCCAGCAGTAAGGTCCTCACTGATCAAACTGAAAGGCTCTGCCCCATTTTGATTGGGTCATATTTGGATTTCCTAATTTGTTTTGTAGCTTATTTGCTTTGTGAGTGTTTTTTTTTAATTTTGTTTTTTTGTTTGTTTGCTTTTTTGGTGTTTCCACATCCTTAGCTCCGGCAATAACAATGACATTTGCTAATTAGATGCATGCCAATGTGGTGTGATTTTCCAAGGACAGATACAAATATCAGCTTTGAGAACTGCAGAGAGCCATTTTATGTTTCAGGGAAATATGAACCTGAGTTGAAATTCAGGAAAATTAATGATTAACAAGGTGCTTTTGGCTAGCAGGAGAAGTTTAGGAAGCTGGGCGAAGAATGATCATTGTATGATTAAATTTCCACATATCTCTAATGCGAGCAGCAAAATCCTCATTTAAAGGAGATGAAAAATACTTTCCTTAAAATGTACTTTCACTCTGAAACTGATAGTGGTGCTGCCTCTGATTTTCAAAAGGGTCAGTACAGCCAATGTAGTGGTATTTCAAATGAGCTAAGAAGCTGGTGGTGTTACAGCTCCCCAGTGCACAGTCACCTTCCACAAAGACCACTCTCCCACAGAACAGTGCCTTGCCTCTACCCAGCATCAGGCTGGCTGAGCCCATGCTGGCAGCCTGTGTCTGAAGTGCATCTTTTGTTGTTCTTCCAAGCCTTCTGGGGAGGTCCCCGGGGCAAGGCCTGGCTGGCTGTGTGCCCATGCCACACCCTGTACATTGCCAGTGAAAGCAACAGTTTCTGCATGCAGGGAGGAAGAGAAGATGGTGATGGCCCCGTGGCTGGTACAGGAGAAAGCTGCTTTCTGTTGCTGGGATGTCTGGTTCTGGTGGGGTGAGGTGTAGTCACAAAGTAGGAGGTGGGAAGGGAGCAAGAATAAAAGGCCTATGTGCTCGTTCTGGGCCTGCAAGGGTTGGTCCCAGAAAATGTGCTGCTGCTTTTGAATTTTAAAGATGCAAGAATGGTATAGATCTTCCTGCTTCCTGCTTTCAGTAGCCATCTTTTCTGAGTGAAAATCCTCACTCACCACACTGCAGAAAGTAACCTAGCAAGCTTTGGAAATTTTGGTGCATCGTGTCATGCTGAAAAATTCATTAAAATAACACACATTTTTCCAAACCAGGCATTGCCAAAAATATTTTCCTTCATGGTTGCAAAAATGAAGCTTTCAAGTGTAACTAAGAATTCTCCCCCTTTCCCTGGCGTTATGGATGCAGGATTTCACCTCCAACAGCAGCTCATCTTCTGCATGGAAGCCTCCGTCAGGTTTTCACTCTGTGCCCATCCATCCCCCCTGAAGTGACTTTATAGCAACCAACAATAAATGGAGAGGATTGAAGCAGATGTAAATAAAAGGCTGGTGAGAATTTTTAGCTCAAAACAATGAACTATTATGACCTGTTTTCTAGGCAGGCTGAATGGCAGAGTCTGTACTTCTTCTTGGTCATCACTAATAAAATAAAATATTATTAAAATGATTTGATTTCTGAAATTAAATACCTGGACCCAAATAATGCTAAGTGCTCCTTGCTGCTCCTTATGAGCTGCTTCATATGCTGATTTTCTGAAGAACAATCAGTGTTTCAGATATTTTAGACTGATATTATATTTTATATTTTAAATGTGCACAGATGTATTTAATATATCTGATATAGTGAAGTTGTCCATATGTGATGTATTATATATGATAATGCATGTATTAAAGAGTCTTTTATAGTCTTGTATTATATTTCCATTGTGTAGGATGATGTATTATTTATTCACACACTGATTTCCACGTACATGTGTGCAGAAACAAATTTGCATATGTCGTCTGTCTGATATAGTAACAAGCATTCACAAACACATGCTTAGCATGCAAATGAATAGATATTAAACATTTTCTAATATTCTCTTAGCAACAGCATTTTGTTATTGATCACATCACACATGTGAAACACTTATTCAGCATAAAACCTCTCTGTGCTTTCTGCAGTGGCTGCCATCTTTTTTTTTTCCTTCTTTCTTCAAATCCTCTGACCTCCCTTGGGAAGGCTTTTATGCACGTTCAGTATGCTCACACAACTATTTCTACTAGCACTGTTACCATAGAAACCAAGTGATTTCTTTTTTTTCCAACCTCCTTCCTGTCAGGATTTGGACCCGGTGCCAGACCTTTCCACTGTTAGCAATAATATTTTTTCAATATTTGGACAGACCTTTTAAAGAAAAAAAATCTGTTTATATTTTCAAGACGTGGTACTTCGTTTTAGGATACAAATTCTCAGGTACTAACACCAGCCAATTGATTCACATACTTCAAGGAGCTAAACAGCTCTTTCTTTTGCAACATTTAGACCATGACATTTTGTAAGGAAGATGCCAGAATTGCTCATTAATTGTTGACTTCAACTCAGAATGTGAATGAAGGGATTTATGTAACAGGTCACTGGGCTGTGTCTCACGTTTTCATTTCTTCAGACCTCATTTTCAACACCTTTCTTTAGCATACACACAAATAGCTTCCTAACCACAAACAGAGACATGTAATTAATTACAATATAATTTGCAAGTTATTGATTGGCATAATTTTCAGTCCTCGCATTAGCAGCTTCCTCATATAAATTTTTAAGTATTTTAATTCTCTGACTACATAACACATTGATTTATTTAATGAATCCATGCTTAGTTAGATACACAACAGCATATATTAATTTTATAACTGTTCTATTTGGGCTGAATACATTATTTCAATTAACATGACATAGAGAACATAGCTTTACACTGAATCAACTGACATATTTAAAGTGTCATTTGACTGAAACCACACATGCACATTAGGTCATATCTACAATTCAACACGGATATATACATCTAATAATTTTTAGTTCATATAAAATATTGTACTGAAAAGCAGAATCACAGTCACACATTTTCCTGTCTGGTTTCAACATCACCTTATCTTTTGGATGCAAATATCATGTTACACCAGCAAAATGCAGGGCGAGGAAGAGCTAAGATGATTTGAAGGTGTATTTCTCTCTTGCCATCAAGCACCAGACTTGCAGACCCTGGTCCAAAAGCAACTGAATCTCCTGTGACAAAATTGCCAAGTGCAAGGCCACCAGAGTGGTCTCTGGTTGGCTTCTTTCCCTGTAACACCACTTTGCCGTAAGAGGCAATTAAAATCATGTAAACATGAAAAACAAATTGTAGAGTGTTCCAAGTGCATTTATCCTTCAGTGACAGAAGAGGGAGTAGTTCTTCCTTCTCACTATCAGAGATCCCCTTGGCACCCATCCCCCCTGCCCGTGCCCCTCTTGCCAAACCTGCTCGATCATAATCCAGACACGGCTGAGTTTTGCTGTGGGGGCAAGCGCCAAGACATTTTGGGGTCGAGGGTGGAGGGGGGACAGACCACCCACTTCGTCTCCGGAGGAACAAAGCTGAAATTCTTTCTGGGTTGCCACTTTCCCTAAGGATATAGTTAGATATCAGGGTCTTTTGTGCTTTACTGTATATTTTTATTTGTAACAATGCTTTTTTTTTTTCCTTTTTTTTTTAACCTGCCTCATCACTCTACAAAGAAGCCACGGTGGTGTGTAGTCAACTGGAGTGAATGTGTGCATTCTCCACCGTCTTGTTTTTGTGAGACTTTGTCCTGCTGTTGTTCCCACTCTGGGCTGAGCAGAAACCACGCATGTCTGAATAACGGGGCCCTTTCTGCCTGTTGTAATCCCGAATTGTTACAGTCTAGGGGCCAGCCATGCTGTCACCGTCACAAATTGATTTAACCATCAATTGCAGTGGTCATTAAAGCTGCTAGAAGTCCCAGCCAAGCTGATGAATTGCAGCTGAATGTGAAATGAGCCTCCAAGACCGTTTCCCACCATCTCATATCAAAGCCTATTGTGTCCCTCCAAAGTAAGGGGTCGGAGGTTCAGCCTGGAGTTCAACAATGGGCTCAGTCAGAAGAGAGAGCCCCCTTCACCCTGGTATTCCCAATTACAGTTTGCTTTCCATACCTTATTGTGTAGTATTTGCATGCAACTAATATGTGGAATTATTGACATACCCCAGTGTCAATGGAGCTTTTGAAAGGTTTATCCCCCAAATATATGGAATCCCAAGCATCTGGTGGCTCCCCAGTAATGACAATGAAACGATTCCCCAGTTTTCCTCCTCCGGCAGTGTAGTCGACTGATCTGAGCTGAATGGCTATCTTTACTCAGCAGAGATTAGCTGCTTCCAGGCCTCACACAAAAAAAGCCCCTGGGTCTGCTTCTGGAAGTCCCTTTCCTTCAGATGTATTGTTCTCTGGACCTGTCTTGCTACTCATTTTTATATAGAACTTAAATCTGCTAGTCTTTTGCTAAGTGGCTGCAAGTAACAGGGGAAAAAAGAATAATGAAAAAATCTAATGTACTCTACTTCTTTTTTTTTTTTCTTTTTTCCCCCCTGCTGTGTATTGCAGTTTTGGTTTGTTATTGAGCCACACACAGTAGGCACTACCAGATGAAATCACATCTGATCCGTTGTGGGAGATGGTGTTTGCATGCTGGGCACACTAAAGCTGCTTTTGCCTGGAGGCTCTGTCCTGTCAAAGGGTGCTTTCTCTGTGGGCAAGGGACTCTGGGGCACTGGTAACAAGAGGAGTGTGAAGGGAGATGCTGTGGCTGTGCTTGTGAACATGCAAAGTCCAGAAGTCCTCCTGACATGCGCACAGGCAGGAAAAAGTTGTGGGAGGGAGGGGGGAAGATTCAGTAAAGAGGTCACAGGTCCAGACTATTCCAATGTATTAATAATGAGTCAGTAGACAGTTCTAGGCCTGTATTTCCCTAGGCTGTGTTCATCACAGACTGGATGTCTCCACTAAATCTGTGTGGAGATGTTGTTAGCAGAGGAGCAACCCAGTGCTGGGCTGTGCTCCTCAGTGGCTCCCAGGGAGATCATCAGTCTGGTCTTGGATGTTTTGTGGTCCAAAGACAGAATGAACCAATGCATAACTAAATACATACACTTCTTATTTAATAGATTTTTAAATTCTGATTTAATAGATTCTTTAATTCTGATTGTGCCACAGAAGAGCAGCGTTTTTGTTGAACTCTAGGATCTTTCTTACCTTTGGACTTTTCCACTGCATGTAGCAGTAAACTTTCCTTCACGGAAAGTAATATCATGGATGATTTAATTTTTTTTCACGTTACACATTCCAAGTGAAGCATCTGAAAAGTCCATCAGTGTATACCAGCACCAAGTTGTCTCCACAGAAAGCTGGACTGAATGATTAAGGCATTAAGAAATAGAGTGATATTCTGTTTGTCGAATTAATGGCCCCAGGTAGTAATTTCAGGTCTCCATGAGCCATGAATCTGATAAACTGTGATTTAAAAAAAAAATATTCCCACTCTCCCCTGCAACAAACTCAAGAATTTTTGCCTTTTTTTTTTGGCTTTGAAAACCAGAAAACCAACCCCAAACAGAAAATAATATGGCAATAGGAGTTTACTCTGAATTTGAGACACACAGGTTCAAAATCTACGCATTTTTTTTCACAGCAGAGATAATGACTCAGTATGCTACCCATTTGATCATGTGAAACTATTCAATAATAATTTCCAGTTGTTTTCTCTCAATTTCTTTTCTTAATAAGTAGTTATTCATTGAGCCAGAGACACAGACTTGAGACTCTCACAAACTTGCCTTCTGCTCTAATCACTAAGCAAAAAGCAAGGCATTATTCCGGCCAAATAAGTAAAGGGGCAGTTTCAGCCTGCCCATGCAGCCTGAGGGCCAATATTCAGGGAGAGGATGATAGAAAGTGAAGACTGCATCTGACATCTTGTAATCATGCTGTTCTCTATGCATATGGAAAGTGTTGAAACACTGCAATGTGAAGCCTGAATAATAAATAGAAGAGAATACAGATTACTGTCCAAACTTCAGTAACATCGAATGATGCTAGGGAAACAGCAGACAAGTACAGATACTTATTAACTTTTGAGACAAATTTGTACTCTGGGACCTTCCTTGCTTCTTTGCTTAGCTATTGCAAATATCTTTCCATCTGATTTCTACCAAGTAGTAATCAGTGATACTGGACCTCTGCTTGCGCAACTTTCTCAGTTTATACAAGCCCTGAAATGGGATGGTCAGGGTTCTGATAAACAACTGTAGCCCATTATCATTGTCCAGTTCCCAGTGAGCAAGGCTGCCCTGAGACAAAACTTTAACAGGAACAAAGTTCCCTTCAGCTCAACTGTCAAAATTGCTTCTGTGTGAACTCCTGCACAAATCAAAACTAAGAACAACACAAATTGCCAAGATGCAGAGCCTGCTTGCTTTCTCAGGACCTGGAAGGCTGTTGGCTGCATGATTACCTGAGAGATCCTGGCTCTGTAACATTTACAGTAATTCTTGGAAAAGGGGCTGTTTCCTTGTGAGTTGTTGATATATGAAGAAATCAAGAGATCTTCCACTCTGGTGAAGAATAAAGATGCTTATATTTCAGTGCCTTCCACTGAAAAAATCAATCCTAGCAAAATTTATATTCACAAATACATAACTATAGATTTTGGTAACTTAAGTTCATGATAGAGGAAGGTAGATTTTGTCCTGTAGGACTGGATTCTCCAAGCCCATTGAGAAGAAAGATTTTATTTGCAATAATCATCTACTGCAAGAAGCAGGCATAGCTCCACACAGAAAGCAATTTTTTTCTAAGAGCATTGGACAGGAAGCAATTATTTTTCTTAGAAGCTAATGTCCTGGGGCCTCTAAGCCACTGCCTCATAGCAGCAACCCCCTTTTTCATGATGGTATGTCTACACTTCAGGAGCATGGGCAGCCACCTATGCACACCCTCCTTAGTCATCTAATATGAGCAGCTATCTTGTGTTCACATGCTGGCAGCCCTCACTCACCCCTGCCGTGCTGTCTCCTGGCTAGCAGCTTTCACCACAATACTTCACGAGCCCTGTAGACTTATCCGCTTACATGTGTGATGGAGTTAAAATGGGCACAAACTGAAATGCAGGAGATTTCTCTGAAAATAAGAAATGGCTTTTTCACTGTAAAAGCGACAGAGCACTGGCACAGGTTTCCCAGAGAAGTGATGGAGTCTGCATCCTTAAGAGACATTCAAAAGCCATCTGTAGGTAGTCCTGGGAAATCACCTATGGGTGGTCCTACTTGAGCATGGGGGCTTGGACCAGGTGATCTCCAAAGGTCCCTTCTCTGGAGACTGTTCTGGGATTTTGTAAAAGTTTCAAAAGTTATCAGCAGGATAGACTGACAGGCAGACACGCAATTTCTCTCAGCAGCTCTTCGTTTTCATATGGCAAGCGGGGTGGAAACTTAAAAGTCTTTGGCAGAGAGCTGTTAAGGTGAAAAAGGTAGAAATATAGAGATATTGAAATTATTTTTTAAGGAAAGATATTTTCAATAGTGCTTGTTTTCGGCTTTATGGCATTGAAGATAAGCTAATTTTTCCTCAAGATGGACAATTACTCTGCAACGGCAACTGAAATTAATGTCTACATAATTCACTTGATATGATTAACTTATTAAGTTTTGTAGTAAACCTTTTCTGAACTATATTCACTGAGCACTCTAGAGTTCATGCTTACTTGAACAAGGTAATATGTTTGTCATTTATGGTTTTTTTATCAACAAATATAAACAAGAGACTAATAACAGCAATAATGCCATACTAAAGAACAGGTGTCTTATATACAAATCTATTTTACATATGCAGTGTTGAGGGAATAAAGATATTTATTTCACTTTACAGAATTTATTTTTACTTTTCATTTTTTTCACACGCAAGAGCATTGAAAGAAAAAGCACTGTAAAAATATCCTTGAGCCAACTGCATCTGGAGTGTCACAAGAAATCTAGATCCTTAATATACTTTTTAATTTTAAGGTAATAAAACATGAACTGAAAACCTTTGACATTAACTGTAAGTTAAACCAATCTTTGAAGTATTTACAACTCACTAAATCAAATAATATGCAATAGATAGCAATTCCAAGGCAGATTTTCCCTGTCATCCATGCCTTTCTGAGCATGACAATCTTTTGGTGGTACCTGAAACATTTACAAGACAATTTATTTTTTTTTTTAATTTTTTTTTTTCCTGATCCTGAGATCAGCTCAGTTGGTCAGACCATGGTGCTAACACCATCAAGGTCATGGCTGCTCCACATATGGGCCATTCATTTAAGAGCTGGACTCGGTGATCCTTGTTGTGTCCCTTCAGATTCAGTAATTTTGTTTATTGTTTGGTTTTCTCCTGAAACTTGAAGACAGTTCATAACTTTCAACACCTGCTCACAACGCAAACATGACAATCGGTGTTGCAAAGCTGTGGCAGAAAATGTTCGCACTTCACAAAACCATGGGCTTTGGTTTGGTTGCTCACCTATAACACAGATGTGAACTACCTGAACATAACTGAGCTGCAGGACTCTGTTGGATATGTCTAAATGAGCCACTAAAGCCCTTTTTGTTCTCTTATCTCTTAAGCGTTTGTGGTTGTAGGAGTGCATAACATCTTTGACAAACAGGAGATGAACCCAAGCCTGAAGAATTTTAAGCAATTTTGACAAAATATAAGCAACCTATGTGACACTGAGTTTTTGGGCCTAGACTAATGCATTACTTTTAGATGTTAAGTCACTGTATCACTACTATGTTTCAGGGTCCATTTTTTTTTGATTCTATTTGTTTCTATTTGATTCCTTTTTTTCATGTAGTTTTGCTACAGCAAAGCTGTTTGGTAACATATTTTTATGTGTAATGCTGGGCCTTATGTGTTTTTAATTTATTTTTCTTTCTCTACTTGTAGCTGTACAAGCAGAATAAGAATTACTTCCCTCAGAAGAAGAAATTATTATTTCATTTTGGAATCCAGGAATAAATGAAACAAAGTTGTTGTCAAACCACTGTAAGCAGCACATAAATAAAAGTCAAGGTCAGTAGGCTATTAAGCAAGGTTGTCCACTTGCTATTAAGAAAAAGGAAAATTTCTGGGGGCAAGGAAGCAGGACCTGAAAAGCTCTGCTCATTCTGTGCATGCTCAATGTAAAAGACTTAATAAGCTAGGGTTGTTTCCCAAAAGAGATTGCAAGAGGCATTCATACTTGAGTTCATGAAAGGAAAAAACACACTTTTTTCTGTAACTTCCTTTCAAAATATCCAAATGATTTTGTGTCTTTCAAACATACTTTCAGGATTTTTGTTCTGGGTACACAGTCAAATTCAGCATCCTTCTTTCTTTGAAATGAATTCCTGACTTCCCAGGCCACCACAACATAGAGGGCTGGCACCTAACCCTGGTGCCGAACATGCACTCAGGGACAGGTTTTACTTTCCATTTCTGTTGTGCTTCATGTGATTCCCAGGTAGCCATGGAGAGGTTTTTCCAAACATATGGTCTCGTTATGGGCACAAGCCAAAGTGCACAAAAAGCTGTGCAGACACTCCCACTTATATTCATGGTCCTGTTCCATCTGCTGCACCCAAGGAGCCATCCATGCTCACCACTTCTGCCATTCCAGGAAATGCTGAAGTCATTTACCATTTATATTAAAATGCACCAAGTGTAAGGGAAATGGTGTATCTAAGTTGCCAAAAATATATTATGTGGTTGGTTGTAAAAGTAGGTGGCAGGCACAGCAAACGAGATTGCTGTATTCCAGTTTTACTAGGGTGTCATTTCCCCCTGCCTTGTCAAGGAAAGTAGCATTAAGCTTTAATAAATTGATATAATCTATAATTAAAATATCAGACCCAATTGGCTCCTGAATATATTACTTGCCCAGGGAGAGGTTCAGTGATGTGGTGACTGAGATCATTCTGCCTTTTGAATGTAGGAGGATTATTTTCTACTTCAGAAGCCTAATTTTCAATAAGACTTCCACTCCTAAGTCACTTGGATATTTCTGAAAAAAGAAATAGGCATGCCACCTCTCTCTTTTCGAAAAGAAAACACTGGAAGAAAACACTGTTTTCTAAGAACACAGCTAATTAAAAGGCATGGCAATGAAAACAAACAAATAAAACTTAATACAGATTTAGACTACATAGAAGGGTTGGGATTGAGTTTCTCTCTGGAGTTTTTCCCTGCTGGCGTCAGTCAGCTTAGGGCAGGAGTGAATCTATCCCACAGTTTCTGTTTAATGTACACAAGCAGGAGAGACTTGTGGAAACACACAAGGGAAACACTCAGAAAGGCCATTGTAGCTTGCTAATGAGATAAATGTCCCTGATGTCTCCTGATAGCCCAAGGGGAAAATAAGACTTCTCCAGAGGGTGATTCAGAGTGTGTAGCAGAATCTGGTGCTTTCTCTGAAGAATCCTCTCTCTTCCCAGGGACTGCAGGAATCAGTCCACTAGTCCCAAAGTTGCTTTTGGAAATGCCCACTAAAAAGCACAGGCAAGGAACTGATAGAAAACAAATCAAAGCCAGCAGTTTAAAAACTTTGCTTCTGAAGAGAAAGCAAACCACAGTACTCTGTGCCGAGCCGAAGTGCCATACCCAAGGCAGGCTCAGAGGGCAGGCAGACCTCTATCTCTCTATCTCTTCCTTAACTGGTCTCACTCAGAGAGTAGATATTTTCCTAGTGGAAAGCAAGTGTTTTCCACTTGCTAAATTTCAAGTTTAAGTTTCCAAAATAGTGGACTCTCTACTGTAGCTAATTCTCACAACTTCTAGGCTTGTCACAGTGAAGCTGGGCCATCTTTAGTCCCACAGTGGCTGCTACTCTCACAGCCACCTCCACTTCTAAAAAGCTGTTGCCTTCCTTTGAGCATCTGCTCTGCATTTGTCCACTCAGAAAATTCTTCTGTATTATTTTGGTCTTCAGTAGCAATTGGCCCTTTGGTGAAATGACTTGCATAAATTACATAATCAGGGTTTCCTGGAAATTTGCAGGGCTCCATGGTTTGTCCCCTTCCATCTGTTTTCCAGAGTTCTACCAGGCTTAGAAAACAAAAAAACAGTGTGGTAACTACCACCAAGGGCCTCTGGCATCTTCTGCTCCATCTCAGCAAGAGGTTAAGCTATGCAATACTTTGCTATACTTTTCCATTTTACTTTATGACATCAGTATTCTTGCCATCATAAAAAAAAATCAAAACCAAGTTTTCCTCTCTTCTCATTAAGACATGCACTACATATTTAAGATTGTCTCTTGAGAAAATTTTATGGAAAAATATTACAGAATATACAGCAGATGTTTATGGCCTCTAATTCCAAGCAAGTTTCAACCTTGAAATTTAATTGTGGCACATTTACACTGAATTTAGGAGAGCTTTGCCCAGATGAGTGTTGCCAGTTCCAATCCATATTTGTTTCTTTACTTTTTAACATGTACATTAAGTACAGATGGACTCAAACAGAATCCAAATCTAAATTAAATCAAAGTTTCAATTACCTGTCTCCAAATGCTCGAGTTTTTCTTGCATCCAAAAAGGAAGTGGTAGATAATGAAGTGGAAGTGTTTCAGAAATGCTTAGAGCTGTCTCCAATTTTACTAGATGTTGCTGGGGCTCATTGTTTTTTGTAAGGGTGACATTCCTATAATCCATCTTGCCTAAATGGGGGTACACAGTAAAAGTTTCTCTTTGTTGCTGAAAAAGACAAACCTAAACCCAGAAATTCCTACATTCTGTTTATATATATGGTCACTAAAGGAGAAAAAGAACAGCCTATTTTGAAACTTCAGACACACTCAGAGTTAAAACACCTCTCTGACAAATCTTATCTGTTAAGGGGCAGGCAGATGGTTAGAGTACAAAAGGATGTGGCTTAGATTTCTCCTATCAATATAAGCATTTTTCCATTTACATGTAAAAATTGTATAGGTTATTGCCTGCTTGAAAATATAACAGCACATTTATCTAGCAGAAAGGAGGGGTTTTTAGTTCAAAGTATGCTGTGGAATGATCTTGGAATCAAATGACAATCCAGACTGAAATGAGATGGAAATAATGAAAACAAAAGCAAAAGTTTGTTTACCTTTCCCAGAAACACTCCACTGGTAGCTCCAAATCAGAGGTTTAAAAAAATGTCTTATGTAAAAGTAATAACAAGGTCAAGATTTTGATTTCTGTAATTTGATTCATTTTACAGAATTTTTTCTTTTTTCCTCATTGGAATGTAAATATTACTTCTGGAGATTTGTTTCTGCAAGCCTGTTTTAGAATGTATTTTACAACTTGTGGTGTCAAATCTGTTCTCTATTCGTTTGAGTTACAGAAGACTGTGATCTATGGACAGTTAATTCCATTTTTCAACTGGTTCTGTAGGAATGTGACATTCATGAATGGCCTACTTCCAACTGCACAGGCGTCTGTATATGTCTTTAAATACAATGAACAACACATAAGGTCTGGAATAAGAAAACAGAAAATTCATGGATGGCTGCATCTTACAGAGTTCAGTTAATTAAGTAGATGAAGAAACCTCCATAGCTTCCACTGCTTTTCTATATGCTTTATTTTTGTGAAGCAGGTTATACTCTGAAATTCAATTTCCGTTGATAAGTTCCTAAAAAAGCCCACGCTAAAACCAGAAATTATTATTAGCATGATAAAAGCCCTACTGGATCACAGGTAAAGTTCATCAAGTTCATTACCCAGTGTTAGCAGTTCTCAATGACTTACTTAGGGAGCAAATGTGAAAAATGAGGAACTCATAAGCCAAATAAGCTGTTTCTCCTGGAAGCAGGCTTATGGAGAAGGAAGCTGACTACAAAAGGAATGATGGTGAAAGGAAAAGAGTTATGACTTGTAAGTCAGGAGAGGACACCTTAGGGGGGTTTCGGGAATAATGAAGGAGAGAGAAAGAGATAAAGAGACCCCCTGACCCTACATAGAACCCTATACAACAGGACTTCATAGACACCTATAATTCCCTGCAATGTCCCAATCTCAGCTGACACCCTTCATGAAACAGAATTCCTCAAGCTTTCCTTCCATCTCAGTCTTTCTTCTCTTTCTGAAATGTCCCATCTCCTAAATTCATGCTGTTTCTCCCATTACTCCCTTCTTCCTCCACCAATGTATCTTTGCAATTCACTTTGATGTCACCACAAAATTCAATTTTTTGCCCCAGGGATGCAGATAAGTAAGTTTCTTTGCTTGTTTTCTTTTTTTGTTTTCTTCCTCCTCCTCCCACATCCTCAGCCTTCAGGACAAGAAAATATAATGCATATGCTATTGTTAAACATGAACTGATTTCAAGAACAAGAATGTTTATAGCAAACCTTCCTCTAATTACCTTTCCTTGTTAATGTTTTTTCAGTGAGGTCTCAGATGCTTGAACTGGAACAGGCTGGAATGTGATGAAAGTGGGAGAGAAGTTGCCTCTTTCAATCAGACTTCTGCTGTAATTTCCATTAATTTTCTGAGCAAAAAGCTGAGATCATGACCGACACAAAATAGTATTTTCCAGCTATGGCTTGGCTTGCTTACATCAGCTGGAGTAGGATTTTAAACCATTTCACATCAGTGTATTAGAGAAGATTTCTTTCCTTCCTTCTAGAATATGTAGTATAATCTGGCAGAATTTCTGGAAATATAATGGATAAGAAGTAATTGAGGCATAAACCAGTAATTTTACTGATTTAATGGTCAGAGAAATGATTTGATGCAATTTCATAAACTTGATGATATACTGAATGACAGAGGATGACAAAGATGCTCAATATACTAGCAATGAAAATTTGAGAGACTTTTTTCAGTCAGTGTTTAATCTCATAGGCCTGATTTTTAAGGAGATGCTGAGTGTCCAATGAGTTCCAAGGAGATGCTGACTTCCAATGGCAGTGGCTATTTCAGTTTGCTGGATTGAAGCCTGAACTGGTAAACTCTTCAGGGAAAGGTGATTATTTTATATGTGTCCCAAAATTACAGAAATGTTGCTGGTGGAAAGGACCATCTGATTCAACCCACTTCTTCAAGCAAGGATGCCTAGTGACAGCAGGACCATGTTCAGACAGATTTTTAAGATCTTCAGCAGGGTAGACTGCACCACCCCTCGAGGCAAACTATGCCAGGGCTCAGCCATCCTCACAGTAAAAAAATTCTTTCTGACATTCAGAGTGAGCTTCCTGTGTTTCAGTTTGTGCCCACTGCCTCTAGTCCTGTCACTGGGCACTCTGAAAAGAGCCTGGCTCCATGCTCTGTGCACCATCCTTTCAGGTATTCATATGCATGATATGGTCCCTCCTGACTCTTCTCCTCCAGATTGAACAGTCCCTCCTCTCTCACCCTTTCCTCCTAGGAGAGATGCTCCAGTCCCTTTATTATCTTAGTGGTCTTTTGTTAAGGATTCTCTGTGGTGCACACTGAGGAGCCCAGAGGTGTACCCAGCACCCCAGACATGGCCTTTCCACTACTTAGAAGAAGGGAAGGATCACCTCTCTCATTCTGCTGGCAAAACTTTGCCTAATGCAGCCCAGGATACCATCATTGTGGCCTTCTTTGCCACAAGCACATGTTTGTGGCTTATCTTAATTTGGTGTTCATCAAGACACCCAGTTCTTTTTCTGCAGAAAATTGGGTGGCCCCTAGAATATAATGGTGCATGGGGTTTTTCCTTTCCAGTTTAGGACTTTCCAGTTCTCCATGTTGAACTTCAAGAAATTCCAGTCAGACCACTTTCCCAGCCTGTTGGGATCTGTATAGCAGCATCCCTCTGGTGTTAGTCATTCTTTCCAGGTGTGTATCCTCAGCAAATTTTCAGTGTCCACCAAACTCCATAGTCCAGATCTAGTCCACATTAACGAAAATGTTTGACGGGACTGGACTCAATATTGACCTTTAGGTACACGGCTTGTTGCCAGCCTTCTTCTAGGGTTTGTGCCACTTATCACCACACCATGTTCAGGTCACATAAGAAATAACCACACTAAAAAGAAACTCTTCCCATGGTGGTTTGTACAATAACTAGGTTGTAGGCACCAGAGCAGAAGTGGAGAAAACCAAAGACATCTTCATTTCAATGCAAGTATTTGCAGAGCCTCACACTTCTACGGGTCTGCAATGTGGGTCATTCATGTTTTGGTGTTTTCTTTTTTATATCTTAAATCTGTTGATTTTAATCTATGTGTTGGATAAATAGTCTCTCTGGAGAACTCTGTCAGAGGATTCATTCCGTGGAAGACTAACACTAACATAAATTTTGTTGAGAAATATGAGGGGAATCAGGACCATGACAGAAAAAAAGTTGAAATTTTATTGAAATGTTATGAACACCTAAGTTATCAATAATTGTAGAGCTTTCTCTATAGAGGAAAGAGTTAAGATATTACATAGGTACAATGGTAAGCTATACAGTCTCTCCACTTCCTACATCTAGTGAAATGTGATTTTTTTATGGAGAGAATGAAGCGACACTTGTGTGCTTGATTTTTTATCTTAAAGAAAAGTGTTAAATGCAATAGCTAACAGAGGCATCTTTGCCTTTTCTTTTCAGAGGTGCTGGTCTCTCTTACAGTTGCTAGTATTTGCAAATTATTTTACATGAATAATTGCTTGTGCTGTTTTTATCCATTTTAGTATCACAGAATCATAGAATATGCTGGGTCTGAAGGGACCTGTCAGGACCACTGAGTCCAACTCCTGGCATTGCACAGCACCTGCCCAAGAATCACAGTGTGTGTCTGAGGGCATTGTCCAAATGGTCCTTAAACTCTGCCAAACTTGGTGACCATGTCCCTGGGGAGGCTGTTCCAGTGCTCAAGCACCCTCTGGGTGAAGAACCTTCTCCTGATATCCAACTTAACCCTCCTCTGACTCAGCTTCAGGCCATTCCCTCAGGTCCTGGCACTGGTCACCAGAGAGATCAGTGCCTGCTGCTCCTCTTCCCCTCAGGAGGAAGTTTCAGACTGCAATGAGGTGTCCCCTCAGACTCCTCTCCTCCAGGATGAACAGACCAAGTGACCTCAGACACTCCTCTTATGCCTTAACCTCCAGACCCTTCACCATCCTCGTGGCCCTCCTTTGGATGCTCTCTAATAGCTTAATGTCTTTTTTGTATTTAGGTGCCCAAAACTGCACACAAGACTCAAGATGGATTTAATTGAACTTAGTCAAAAGTCTTCTGAGGTTATGGAGGATTGCCAGGTGGACTAATAAGTGATTCCCTGAGCTGCCTTTCCTCATGCTAAAAATCAGGCTGGGTCTTGGTTTTTGCTGGTTTTTTTTTTTTTTTTTTTTTTAATTATTATTTGGTTTGTTGATCCTAATTTCTTAGATTAAGGTTATAATATTTTAAATTCTTCAGAACAACAGAATCATTGTACAAATAGGACATGAAGCTGTTATTAATCCCAGGCACATAACCCGAACATGTGCATGAATAAATCAGCAGTTGTATGTTTGTGCACACACACTCTCTTATTCTCCCTTTCTTTTTAGGACTAATTCTCTTCTACTCAATTGGTTCATGTTGTTTCAATATTTTAGTTGATTGCTATAGAGAAGGCTGTAAATATACACAACGGGCTTGCCAGGTACAAGAAATACACGCAGGCTCATTTTCTAAGGCGGTGTTTTCTGTAAAGTCTCGGTAGACAAATTACAAATGCCAACAACACAAATGCAAAGTGATGTGCTTTTTGCTGCTGCCTTTTTAAGGAAAATGGGGGTCTTATTTATTTATTTATTTCTCCATTTATTAATACAGTATCTGCAAAGCACCTGCAATGGCAGCCTGCAATGACAGCCTGACTGGCACCCTGGTTTCCATGGCAACTGGAGAAAAGGGAACTTAGTGCAATGAAAGCGGTGAATGCCTCAGCTTCACTGGTAGCAGGGGAAAAAAATAAAGGAGGCCTCATTTACATTCTGATGCATAAATCAGCTAAGTGATGTTTCCTGAATAATTTCTGGTGGTTTGAAACTGCACATTCACGGGGAGTTTATATTTTTTTTTGTTGGGGAAAAAACTGAAATTCCTCACAGCAGTTTATCAGTAAAAATTTGGGGTGGTGGTGGTGGGGGGGACTACAGTTGAGCAACTGGAATATTGAGCTAATTGTTCTGTCTGCTCCAAAAGTAATAAAATGGATTATTAAATTATAATTGCTGAAATAAGGGAGTTAGTTAGAAGGTTTTCTTCATCAGTGACACAAATATGTTGAGGAAACTTCTGCTATGCTAAGTGACCCATTTCTAAACAAACAGTTTAAGAAAAGCAAGAAATCTAAATGCAGACAAAGCTTCTTTTAGTATCTTAGACGATTTCTTGGACAATAATACATTCCAAGGGGATGTGCATATTCTCCGATTGTAAGACTTCTGCCCTTTGGTTTATCGCTTCCTCCATACAAACAGGGCCTTAATCCTGAGGCTTTGAAGTGTGTTCACACTTACAAAAGTGGCAGCTAAGGAACATCAAAGTTCCTTACAAATAATAAAAAAGGGTATTTTTTTATGTAGAATTAATGAATGGCTTTGTTCCTAAAGTGTTTTAAGGGACAATTATTTTATTTTCAGAGAAGTATCTAATTTTATAATTCATCTATAAATTTGTGAAAAATCAGCTTAAAACAAAAATAGAAATTATCTAATATCCTCAAAACACTTTCCTGGCTTTAATTTTAGACTGCCTATTAGGCATATACCCAAACCCAGTCAGAAGTCCAAAACTACTTATTAGTCCACTATTGCCACCTTTTCAGGATGAAGATTTGGTCTGGCAGGGTGAATCCAGGATTCTTGTAGAATCTGGGAGAACCAGGCACAGATGAAGCTGGGGGTGCAACAGGCAAAGGGCACCTCAGCTATTCCCAAGTTGAAGGTGGCCCTCTGAGACTGCCAGCCTGCAGGCAGGAAAGAGAACAAGTTCATGTGAGCTGCAGAGTTCAGTGTCTTTATGTCTCCTCTGACCCATGAGTACACCTTGCAATAGAAGTGACCTCCTTAGCAGCTCCTTTACCAAGGGAGCAAAAGAAATTAAATTCTGGTTTTTTCAGCAAAAGAAATTAAATTCTGTTTTTTTCTGTATTGAACCCATCAAGATCAGTTCCAATGATTCCACTAGAAAACATGCCAAGATTTTACAGCTTTAATGTTAAGTAAGATGATTTCATCTCAATTTTGTGACATTTGATACTTTTATTTAAAGCCAGTTTACTGGAATCATGAGATTGCATGAACATGCCTGCTTTAAATTTTTTAAAAAGAAAGTTAAATATCTTGATTTGCAATCATGAAACCTAAAGACTTTGAAAACATGAGGTAAATAACAAGAAGAAAAAAATTAGAATAAATGCATCCTCATGCCTTTGAAGATAAAAGCATGAGTGTTCTTGAAAGCATTCTGAGTCCATTTTATCATGCTTGGCTGCAGAGGATTAACTTATCAAGGAAGTGCTACCAGACTGTTTGGGGATTCTTGAGTGAGTTTATAATTTTGTTTTTCTATGTGAATACATGTAAAATATAAAAATACTCAGGACATGCTTGATTACATCACTATTGTACAGTAATCTGAACCCTGTTTATTTATTTGCAAGGGTACCTTTCATTTTGGGTATATAAATGCCCTGATAGATATCAGCAAAGAGCAGATGGCTGCACAAAAGACGTTTGAAAGCTGCCTCCCTCCTGCCAGAAGCTTTTCACACTCTCACTTTGTCTGGCTTCAGTGGGATTGCTCGGTGGGAGAGAGCTCTCTCTGTGTCTGTCCTGCTGCTGCTGGAGGAAGACTCGCACAAGCAGTTCTGCACTGATCAGTGCATTTGCTCGACTCCAGTGGTTACAGCCTTTTAGGAAGACCACCTCCCAGCACCTGTGGAAGGATATACATCCAGAGCATTTGAGCTGGATACATGACTAGACTAGGTGTTGGCAGTGCCTAAGCTCTGGGGGATGGCTCTCAGGACATAGCTGGAGCTCAGTGAGGCAGCCTTGAGTCATGGATACGGCACCAGAGTAAGGGTGGAATGGTCACACAGAAATGGCTGGAAGTTTTTTGGTATGACTGCTGGTGAGAGTGGATTTTTAACAGGTTGACCCAGGTCCAGGTCAAATCCAGTCTGGTCCAGTCCAAATCCAATCTGGTCCTGTCCTCACCAAATGAACTGTGACAGATGGCAGAGATCTCACAATGCCTCTCCCAGTTGGAGGATCTTTATGGGTCATGACACTAAGCAGAGAGACATTGGAGTCTAGAAAATACAAGTGTGCAAAAAAAAAAATCCAAAGCCTGGAGGACTTTTTGGTCATAGTCAGTGTGTGATAAAGCAAACTGCCAAAACCAGACTTAGCCTTGTTATTTATGTTGTTTTGGGGACAGCAAAATAATCTTTTCTGCCTGCTTGTGTTGTAAAAAAGCATTTTTCGAAGATTTTTCATTTTTATGTTGCAACGCTCCAAATATTAACAGGCATAGTACCACCATTATTTCACACATTTAAGATAGTTTCTACTAAATTTTGCAATTGCAGAACTTTGATTTTAGTGTATGAGCACCACAGATCAACTGTCCTATTTGACAAATAGCTGCAATGATATTCAATAATATTCATTATCTGCCCAGCTCTTCTACTGCTACAACAATAGGAAAACAGCATAATACAAGCGTTGATGGACTAATTGGATGAATTTTTTTTTCTGGAAAAAGAAGGATATTTTTTGGTAAGACATCACTAGTAGAAGGAAATCATTACTCTCATTCTTGAACATTATAAAACATATATCTATCTACTTCTGCCTCCCATATTTTTGGAAAAAAAATGATTGTATTTACCTCCTTGGTTATTTTTTCCTTGTTTTTTCTAGCGTGACACTAGGAACTAGTTCTGCTAGAACTGCTAAGATATCAAATTCCAGAGTAGCTTTAAACAGCTACAAAATATGCACTAAAAAGAAAGAAAGAAAGAAAACCCCTTTTTCTTACCTCTAAACAGGAGAGATTTTTCCTAAGACTTTGGGAGTCTATGGAAGTATAAAGAAGCTAGGGAATCATTCAATTTTTTTTTAATCAAATGTATAATGATACTGTGATCATCCATGTATTAAATGATGGGCCTTCTCAATAAAGGCAGCCACAGCCACTGTATAAATAGCCCTACCAAATGTGTTTGCTTCCTTCTTCCAAGTGGGATGGACAAACCTGTTTCTAAACTGGAGGTCCCAGACATTAAAGTCACAACACTCCTTTTAATAACTTTTACATTTCTTTATTTTTGTCTTGGAGAAAACGGAGGCAGTCTATGGTGTTGGGACAGCCTGAATTTTCAAAGTGAGAAGAGTGAAAGCTGTGCCAATGCAACACAAAATGCAATTATCTGTGGAGAGGGGATGGGTGATGTGATATGCACAGAGTGCCATGGAAAGGTGTTTTACATGACCAGCCTTGCTTTTGAGTGATGTGGCTCTGACAAACTGCAATCTCATTGTGTTCACCTGGTGTGAGTCATTCCGCCTTTCTTTTTTAATGTTATATCCTACTCTATTATAAGCTACAGAATCTCTCTCTCTTACTGCATCTACAACTTCATAATTGTGCCCTGAATTCCCTCAGTGTTTTTATTCACCATATAGCAGTGCATTTGGCTGACTTCCACATATTTACTCAGTATCTTATTTTAAACATTCTGCTGGGATTGTCTCAATATTCAGGTTACACCATTTGCTATCCTCTTTTGTCTCAGCCCCCAAGGAAGGTGATTCTTCCTCCCATCAGTGTGGGGTAAGAGAATTATTGTTTGTTTCTATCCTTTGGAGTGTATCTTTTTCACAAAAGATATTCTGTGCTAGATTGATTTTGCCTCAGATCACAGTTCAGGCTCTGGAAAAATCTTTTGATGAAAAGGTGGTTTTCAACAGGTTGCTGTATGAACTGTAGATACCAATCTCATATTTGTGTTTCAAATTTTACAACTCAGTGAGTTAATAGGCAAAAGAAGAGAGCCTTGCAACTCTTCTAAGAGATGTACAGGAAGCTATTTACAAATGGGTTGCCTCAAAAAAATTAAACGATTTTTTTTCACACTGAGTTGATAAGTACGTTGGTTTCATGTCCTTTCCTAAAGTCCATTCAGTGGAATGGAATTGTGGAAATTGTAGCTGAAGGTGAAAAGCTGGCATAGTCTTAATTATAAGCAGAGTTGTGTGTTTGCCATATCTTAAATGCATAGCCTCTTCTGCCATTGGGTGCATGACCCTCTACCTCCTGCCCCTTAATGCTGAAAGAAGTGTCTTTTTTTTTATCTCTGCCAAAAATAGTTTCCAATTTTTGTTCTTGGTGAATAATTTCCATGGCTTCATCATGCTTATTCAAGAACCAAACTAATTTCTTTTATAGTTTCTTTGATAAATAATGTATGTGATTTTTGTGCTCTGAAATGGCAAACAGATTAGACTTGATAGCTCTAATATAGATATACATTGGAAACCTGAAGCTGAGATTTCTCTAAGTCTGACCCACAATCCACACAACATGTTGCCCTTCAGCTTGTCAACAATATTGAAAAAAAATCTTGGCATTAGTCATGAACTTTCTATGTCATTAACACTTAGACAAATGACTAGTCAAAGAAAAAAACTAGCAGGAGGCATCATAATAATAAAATGCCTTTGTTTCTTCTACTCAATTACCCTTATTGCAAATGAAAGACCAGCGCAGCTTCAAACAAGACTAAGGTTTTTTTTTTGAACAAAACCTGCTTTCCAGAACAGGAGCAAATGTACTTATTTTCTAAGACAACAAACTAGACTTGGTCTCATTTGCCTTTACACATAACCCTTTGAATATGAGGCAGCTTTTGGCTGTCTTCTGGGTCACATGGCATGAGACAACTCAGTTTCCACATGAAAGGCTCCACCTTCATTGCTCAGTCCCAGCAGACTGTGCCCAGCAGGCAGAGGCTAGAGATGATGATTTCATCAATGGAGCTGCTTTGCTGCTTTGTAGCTGGCAGAAAATCAGGAGCTTCTTTCTCTCTGCCTCACTTTCTCTGCCTTTGTAAGCAAGTGGTAACACACACATCGTTACTGGAAAGTCTGTTTGAAGTCTGTGGTGCTTGTTTTGCCCCTTCTCCGCCTCAGAGAGGTGAGAGCCTCCTAGAACACAAGTTGCCTCCTGCCATCTACATTTTCAGCTCATTTCTCTCTCCAATTAGGAATCAAATTTTAAAAAGTCTGTGAAGCATTATGAGGAATTGCTGAGTTGTTGGGCTGTATGTGTCCTATATTTCTTTCCTGTGCTTTTAGTAGAACTGGGAGCATTACCTTGCAATCTTATAGCTTGAATGTCTCCGTTACTCAGTACCTGTACCCAGCAAGAACAAAATCCATCAGTTTAGCATGATATTTATTTTAATCTTTCTAACAAAATACGGCTCTGTCAATAGTTGAACACATCCGATCTAGTGGATTTGTCAGGCTATCCACCTCCTTCCTCCTGTTTCTCCTGCATGACTGGTCTGATCATAAGCAGAGTAGGTAGCTGCCTAGGGCATCAAGCTGAAGGGAATGAAATTGCTGCTCTTGCCCTCAAGCTTGCACTGCCTTTTGTAGATATCTGGAAATTCTCCAGTTTGCTGTGAGTGCTGCCTTTCAGGGAGTGTGTGGTGGATCCTGCCTGAGTGGCAGCAGAATCAGTGAGCTTTGGTTCTTGCTCTCGCCTCCATAGCATGCACTGATCAGAACTGAAGTTTATTTTTGCTGAAAATACTCTGACATCTCTGCTGTCTTCCCTGGCAAAAAGCAAGAGCAGTATGGTATCCTTGGATGGCATTCAAACTTCCCTGTGTTGTGTTAAACAGGCCATCATTTTGATTATTTTGAAGGCTTTGCTTTTCATTTGTTTATTCACCATATTTCATTATCCCTAAAACAATGAAGAAAGGCCACAGTGTTTTTGCAAATAAAGGGACTTGAGTTAGAAACTTAGTTTGAAAAACTTCTGTATGAATGGTTGTGATTTTGAAAATATTACAAAATTTGACAATATTGCAAATGATAGGCTACTTCTAATCCTGACATATACATTACTGCAGTGGTTTTATATAAATATATATACATACATGACTGGACACACACATGTATACAGTTATTTAGCCTGAGTAGCTAATGGAGAGACAGAATGCTCTCACAAGCAGCTTTAAGTGTGGTAATCTGATTCTTGAGGAAAGAAACCATTACAGATTCTTGCAAAACTGCAGTCAGAGTGGAGCAAAATAATAGAGATTCCCCCCTCTCCTTTATGCTGGTGTTTGTTATGTGAGATTACCATGATCAGGACCATTTGCTAGTACCCAACATTGGCAAGACTGTACAATGCAGGCAGGGATCTGAGAAAATATGATCTTTTGAAATGTAATTAGAAATATTCTTTCTGTGGTGTTTAGTATGTTGATCAAAGTATTTTCACCCCAACTTTGGGTTGTGTGTGGCAGTGTGGGACTTTTTTCCCCCTGGCTTACACTCTCCCATAAAAATAGTTAAATCTCAGTGTAAAGTAAATTTAAAAAATCCAATCTGCTCCATTCTTTTATGAGGAAAATCAAATAAAAGAACATATCTCTATTCATACTTCTGGTGAAATTCCAGTATAATGAGTTCTGCTGGTGATGAACTACATTTAAATTCAGTTTGGTGGGCAGAGTTAGTTAAGTTGCTCTGTTAAACCGCTGAAATCCAACACTGTGTGTGCAATGTCAAACATTTTCAGTACCAGATTGGACTTTCATACCTCGTTTTGCACAGGGGGTGACAGAAGAATTTAAAAACAAATGCATTCAGGTGGGTTGCTAATGAGCTTCTAAAACACCTCTGATTTTTTTGCGTCTGTTTTTGGTTTTTTTTTTTTTTTTTTTTTTTTTTTTTTTTTTAGGGGTTTTTTTTTTCTGTATAAGGGCATTGTATATTTACCAGTCACTTAGTTATACCCCATCCTGATACTGCATCAGGCTGCAAACATCTGCAGGGGCTGTGTGATTACTGGAAATGCACTAAGCACAGTTAACCAGAGAAACAATTTGACTATTCATTTAACAGCAGATCTGACAGGAAATTTTAATGACGATTGTGGGTGCAATGTGACAATTATGGCACAGCCTCTACAAGAAGAATTGTGTGCTGTTTTGGATGCACAACCTCTCTACTGGATTAAATGAAGGCTGTGTGTAAAAGTAATAGAGCATCTTCCCTGCAATTCCATCTTTGAACTGTCACTAAAGACCACTAAAACAGTGCACAGAGCTAGAGACCACTGTATCAGAAAAGGACAAGCAGCATTGCTACATTCACTCCTAACTTTTATCTGTTTCATCAACTCAGCCAACAAGGGAATCTTTAAAGGTGGCAATCAGAGGTTTGTAAAACTGAGTGAGTGAGTGAGTGTTGCATATATTTTTAAAAGGATAGTTATCTGCAGTTAAGGGAAAATGAATTATTCTTTTTTTCTTTGAGATAAATCTTTTCATCAATATTGGACTAGGCTCATTAAACTTTTTTGAGTCCTTTTTGAGGCAAGATGTAAGAAATATTTTTCTACCTTAGAGCTGGCAAGGTAACTTGGGCTACAGATGTCCCTGATTTCGAACGGTATTTTCTTCTGTGCAGACCTGAATCACATGAATTATTCTCATTTCAGAGTTCTCACTGCACAGCCTTTTGCTTAATACTAAATCATATTTGAACTTCTTAGTACTGGAGGAAAATATTGACTGATAGCATTACACAGAGTCATAAACAAACAAGCCTTTTAAAGCTACTGCACTAGGAAGACATTTCCTTATCAGTTCAGAGTACATGGATAGAGTGCAGCATAGGGCAAACCTCCCAAAACGTGTTACAAAAAGACCATTTAAAAACATCATCTCTCTAACCATTTAAAATATGTGTGCAGTGGAATTCCCCTGCTTCGCTGCCAGTTGTAAGTAATACAGAGGGGTGGGGAAAATATTTTGCTAATAACAGTGTTTCCATTGAAATTGCTATCAACAGCATCAGCGCAGTGCCAAGAACTTGGAGAGTAACCTTCCCCCGTGGCTGCCCGCATGCAGCAAGAATGCATCCTCCTCCCCACGTCCCTCCAGATGCTCATTACAGCACGATGATCTCTCCACAAGTGTCCATTGTGCCGTGATGAGCACCAGGACTCTCCCGCAGAGCAAACACATCAGATAAGGGTGTGGGAGCCTGTGAGCAGCACTTGCAAGCGTGACTGCTTGTACTGCAGGTGCTGGGAGTGATACAGGATCTGCTCGGCAGCGCGGAGGGGCAGCTGTGTAACAGCGGTTGTGCCATGCACTCTGCAAGCCTTCCAAGACATTAGTCTGGTTTTATGACATTTTTTAAACACCCATATGGAATCATTTCTCTCTGGGATTGTTCTGCTTGGTTCAGAAATAGGGAGCTAGGAGAAAAAAAATGGAATTTATCGTATGAAAATAGAGTTTTGGCCTGTAGTGAATTTATGTTTATTGCAGATGAGGAGGAATTTGGTTAACAAGGCAAATATTGTTTCCAGTATAAAACAGAGTCATCTTGCCTACTGGATCTTCTGATCCGTAAGCTGGCCAGTTAAAGTACATTGTTTTTAAAGAAGCCATTTTAAGAGACCAGAAGTGATGGTCTGTTACCACCTAAAAATGCAAGTTTCCATAATTTAAAGGCCAGCTGGATTTTTCTCAAGCAATCCCAAAGCTAGTGTAGCTCCAATATATTTTCTGTATCCTCATGTAGGCTTTTCTAAGGTGACCTACCTATTCTCTGTGTAGATGCCTAATCTGCATTGCCTTTGCAGATGACAAAGGAAGAACTTTACCAATATTTTTACTAATATTTTTGAAAAAGGAATATCTGAGAATTTCTTTGAAGGAGTGTAAGTATGAAGGGTGGCTGTGAACATGCACAGCTGGTTCCCTCTGATCCATATTGGTCATGTTAAAGTTATCCTTCAGGAGCACCAGGAACCATAGGGTGGCCATTAGTTTTTAATAGTTGAATGTTTTTCTTTTCCATTCAAAGAATTCAAAACAAGAAAACATGCTGTGATCCACCAAAATAGTGTGGGTTTGTTTCAGGAAATGTTTCTCAAGGCCTGAGGTAGCTAGCACAGTCACAGGTCAGGATGTTGGAGGGACAAGTCTCTCTAGGAAACTGTTTGGGGCTTTCCTGGATTGCTGGTCTCAAATTGAGACGGTCCCAACCCAAATGTCTGTCCAGAGTAGTTCCTATTCAGCTGAGGCCAGTTTCTCAGAAGCAAGAGCTGAGTAATGTCACATTGTGGCTACCCTGGTTTTGGCTGGGGTGGAATTAATGTTCTTCACAGTGGCAAAGTGTTTAGGGCTGTTTTTGGATCTGTGCTGAACACGGGGTTGATAATATAGAGATATTTCTGTTATTACTGAGCAGGGCTTGCACAGACCCAAGGCCTTTCCTGCTTTTCTTGCTGCCATGCTGGTGAGGAGGCTGGGGATGCACAGGAGATTGGGAGGAGACACAGGTGGGACAGGTGATCTCAGCTGACAAAAAGCATGTTCCAGGCCGTATGACATTACTTTCAGTACATTAACTGCAGTGGATTGGAAGACAAGGGGGGACATTTGGAGTGATGGCATTGGTTTTTCCCAACCAACTGTTATGTGTGATGGGATCCTGCTCTCCTGGAGATGGTTGAACACCTGCCTGACCATGGGAAGCAATTAATCTATTCCTTTTAAAATTTTGTTTGTACGCACAGATTTTGCTTTCCCTGCTAAAGTGTCTTTATCTCAATCCATGAGTTTTATGACTTTTACCCTTCTGATTCTCTCCCTGAGCCTGCTGGTGGGAGATGAGACATGCTGCCTGGGTGAAATCATGACAGTGCCCAAATGAGATCTAGAAACTCTGTGGGGTAAGGAGCCAGTAAAACAGAAAATTGAGACAAACTGGAGGCCCATGGAGAGCTAGGCCAAGCAACTTGCTTCACTTGGACCATGGGACCTTTCAGTTTCAATGGAAAGAAGGCCTGGATAAGTGCCTGTATAAGCCAAAGTTGTGCAGAAAAGGGTATCCAAATTCAATCTTGCTATATTTGTGGTAGTTCAGAAAGGGAAATAGTAAGCTTGGCTTCTTTCAACCAAGTCTGTGATATGTCCTTCAAAAAAGACAAATTGTGTTCCAAAAGAAGGATTGTCAGGAGTCCACAGATCTCCCTAATCAACATAAGACAAAAGACAGGATGCAAAAGATGTTTTAATGAACCAGCAGTGATCCCCACTGCTGCTAACCTGGTCCTTACTGCTCATGTACAACCATGACATCGCTTTGCCTTCTGAGGGTCTCTTCTTCTCTTGAGCAATAATTGTTGTTTGACTGGTGCGTTGATTGGAGACCTGTTACATGGTGGCCCATCATATACTTCTCTGCCAGTGTTACATAAATAGAGAGTGATTTGGCTTCTTATCCAGTAATCAATAGCTCAATAATGCAGTAGCTGATCTTTTTAAGCACACAGGGTTGAATGGAGTTGTGCTAATAAACTACACAACTCCAGTCAGTTTTCCAAGGTACTAACCTAGAGTAAAAATACCATACATCAGAAATCACATAGCATGAAATAGGATGTTCCAGTATATTGAATAATTTCTCAGTACAGCATCAATGACATTTAGAAGAGTGAAAAGGCAAAAAAAATATTTTTATGCTCCTTTGGCCTGCACACACTGAGTTTGACAGTCTGTTTATATCCCTTTCTGCACTCTATTGAGTTCCTACAGAAATACCAACATGTGAAGTATAGACAATGGACAAACAAGCCGAACCAGTTATTTGAGTATTCTGTTCAAAGATACTTAATTTTAAAGTAAATCAAATTTGGTTTTATTTGTCAGCATATTTGTATTAATTTCTTCTGCTAAAGATTTAAGCTGCTTTATTGGCAAGACCTGTGAAGAGCAAATTTCAAGAATTCACTGAAGCCAGGTGTCAAACTGTCAATTTACTGCCATGTTGTAAACCAGCAATCAACATGCTAATCTGATTACTTAAGAAGCCTGGGCCATAGAGCTAGCTGGTTTTCTGGGTGGATGAAGAGCCTGGAGGATGTTGTGAGGACCAGAATATGTCACATTAAGTAGAACTGTGCACATATAAATTCAATCCATGGTGCTCTGGCTGATCTACAGGAACCTTGATTCTCTATTAAATTTATGCCAAGCATACTGGGCTGGGAGTCAGGGGAGAAGGGCTTTGGTATTGGTTTGATGACTATCCTGTGCTGTGGCCTTGTGGGAGTCACTCCACCTTTCTTTTTGATGTGCTATTTATTTCTTTATACCATATAATCTTTACAGCAAAGACCTTGTCTTGGATTCAGGAAAGGACTAGGATACCTGAAACACCATATTGCAGAGAAGAAACCCTAGTGGCATCCAGCCTGTTCTGGAGGAAATAGAGGGTCAGCCTCAGAAAAAAAATGGAGACTCTCTGATGGTACTGCTGTGCTCCTGCTCTCTTCCTGCCCATACACTTTGAATTATTTCTCCTGTATTAGCCCAGGAGCAGACACAGACCTTCTGTGAGGTTCTTGTTATAGGTTTGTGTGCAGACTGGGTCAAAGGAGATCCCAGTCTCAGCAGAGGCCTTGTGGGAATATGGGAACACAGACATCAAGCAATAATGAGATTTTTGTCTGATTCCTCGAGGGGGTTTAGCAGGAGTGAAGTGCCTGACAGCCGCTGACTCTGGGCCATTTTTAGTCAAGCAGGATGTAGAGACAATTTGTATCAGGAGGCAAGATATCTAATGACTGCAGAATCCTCTAGGGAAGGGAGAGGAAGAATATTTCTGGATGGGACACTTTTATTTGGATCTAGATTTTCCTCCTGGGGACCTGACTTCCAATTCTGCTTAGGTGCCTTTTGCATTAACTGTTTTTCTTGACTCAATATTAATTTAAATTCTGACTTGTCTTTTATTTTAGTTCTATGTTCTATTTTTGGTTTAAAGACACTGCTTCATAGCTATAACAAAATCTTATGTGCTACAGTTCTCCTGCAGTGATTAAAAAACCAGTATGTTATGTCAGTAAAAGCAAGTGGTAGCTGCTGTGAGAAAAAACTAAACAATCTAACAGCAAATATTTAATTGCTCTTTTCTTTTAGACTTTTGAGCTTTCAGAAAAAATATGTCATGGAGTTTAGAAGCTTGGAAATTGACTCCTTGCTATAAGCCTAAGGAAGGTTGATATGCCTTCCCCTGCTCTCTGTCAGGATACACAAAAAATGTTAAGAGAACATTGATTGAGATCCCCCAAGAGAGCTGTAATGGAGTTACTCTTTTGAAAGTCTTGGACTTAGTAGCTGATAGGTTGAGATAAGTGTCAGGTTTGAATTTCAGCTTTTTCAGGTTATCTAAGCAAGCATGTTAGTTTTGTCTGTGATTTCCTGTTACCTTCTACCAGGCAGAAAATTTGGGAAATTCATGTGGTTTTCCATTTTTATGAATAGCTGTAAAATCACCTTAAGAGACTTTTTGCCCACATTTCCAAAGGCTATACCAAAGGTTATCTCCTATTCAGATTTTCCTGCAAAGCTGACCCTTGTGCAGAAAACAATTTAAGTATCTGATTTGGTGGGAGTAGAAAGGAGGATACCAAAGTAATTTATGCTGGACAAAAGGGAAAGAAATTAGAATTATGACAGACAATGTAGATAGAAAGAAGGAATAAATAGATCTGTGAATATGTGTGTAATTTTTTTTTACTAGGCTCTGCCTTTAATTGGTTGTGACATCAGCACAGAGAACTGGATCTGAGGCTCCTTCAGGCAAAGATTGTTCACCTGGTACACTTGTCATCACCAAGATTAGTCTTTCCAATTAAAGAGAAAAGGTGTTGTGCTTGCTTCCATGTGTTGAGCACACCTCTGTCTGGAAAGCTCCAAATTTCAGGCTCCGTAGAGAGCTGAGCACATTTTTGTTGACTGGAACTGGGGCTCCTAGGAGAGCCTGCCCTGCACTGAGCCAAGACACACTGCCCTGGTATCCTCCAGCTGCCTCCAAGGCAGTGCTGCAGCTGTGCATCCCTGAGTGCTGCAGGAAGGATGGGGAGCTGCGCCATTTCATATGGTTGACAGCTGAGAGCTGCCTAACACGATCAGGGTGAATCTGTTACTCAGGCTACATGTGAATCTGCATTGATTTGTCTGATATATTTTAATACATTGCTCGTGCCTTCATGCACAAACAAATGTACAGGCAAGATTTTCTTTATTTTGTTTTTATATATCTCTTCATTCTCCACTGCTTATTTAATATTTCCTTTTATGATTCTCTTGTCATAATTACTTTAAAAATATTTTCTGTTTTAAAAAATAAACAAATTTATAATAAACAATTTTAAATTAAAATTATAAACAAATTTATAATAAATAATTTTTTTTCTGAAGAATTCCCTGTGCTGCACCTATCCTATCACATCCCAAATCCCAGCTTTTGTTAGAAAACTCTCCTTTCAAGGTACTTGCAATACTAAAATTTTTGTATTACATAAATAAAACTGAAAGAAAGCAGAATCAATACAAGGGGGAGAAAGGTAACCTTAGACAAACAAAATCTCAGTGGATGAAATTACTCTCACTGGTCAGGAAGAATGAAGCTTCATTAGGATAGGAAAATATGTACAGGTTCATATTTTATCTTCTGCTTTTACCTTCGCTGTCTTGGTCCTTCCTTTCATGGTTGCATTTCAAAGTGGAGCACTTTGATTTGTATCAGATTTCTTGCACATGGCTCTTGCCTTTCCTCTTCTTGACCTCTTGATGTATGTTTCTGCTGTGAGATCTGGAAGGAACCAGCCAAAATCAGCAGTAGCTACTGACTTCCTGAAGTTGCTGCATGTGAAGAATGGTTTTAATAAAATGGTTGGTTGAAGAATGGTTAAAGAATGATTTTTCCTGCTTGCTGGAAATGGTGTCTGATGGGCTGATGTCTGATGGGCTGATGTCTGGCATCTTGAGTGCCTCCATATTTGAGTGCTTCCAAATTTGATAGGAATGCACAAATATTACGCCCATCAGAGATCCTGGATGAGTTGTTACCTGCCAGGACAGAGAAGATTTTTAAGTCCCTGTCTTTGCTCAACTTCTTTCTCCCCATCTCAGGGCTGACTCCTGCCATCAGTTGAAACATCCCAGCTTTCACAAGCCCAGCTCCTGAATGTGCCTTTCTGAATTTGCATAGAGTAGAGCCAAAGAATACTCTGAGTCGGAAGGAACTCAAAGGAGGATCATGGAGTGCAGCTGCTGGCTCTGCACAGGACACACACTGAACTGGGGGAGGAGAGGCTGCCTCTTATATTGCACTTGAGCAGAACACAGTGTGTAGTGGCCTGCTGGCTCAAAAGAAGTTCAGTTCAACATTGCTGCAAAAGAAAGAGGCTTCCACACTTGAAAATCTAATTCATTGTTATGCTAACATCAGGGAATTATCTTAACAATTGTACTGCTCTAATTTCATGGTTTGAAATTCTGCATTTCTTGATGCCCAAACATTTTCATACCTGTATGAAGGATTTTTAAATTTGTTTTGCATGGATAATTATCACAGCTGCTGAAGTATGGATTTCCACCTTCTGCCCATGATTTACAGTAGAGAAAAAAACCTACAAGGCACAGAACAATACAGTAATTAACTGGATGGTCTCCAGGGGCTGTCATACTGTTACACTGTCATAGCACGTGCCTGTGTGGAAATTAATTTCCTGCCAAGCATCAAACACTATTTACTCTATCAAGTAATTTACACAGCCTTTTTATACCTGCATATAGACCAAGTTTTAGTTAGTCTTTTCTTCAGTGGTTAGTCCTATCAGAACATATCTTTCACTAAAAGAAGCCATTAGTCAGTCATGCCTAACTAGCTTGCCTTACATTCCAGAAATGACAATTGTTCAGTTGTCATTTTAAAGCATTAAGAAAAGAATAAATGTATTTGCATTACTAAAACATATTTATGAATTAAAGTACTGACACAAACATCAATCACTCATACTGATTAATGAAAACTTTGAAGTATATTTCTCGAAGGAAAGGAACTACCCTCTATGTCTGCCAGCACTCCTTAATTACAATGACCATGTAAACCATCTGCTTCACTTTATAGCATATCCATAAAGAAAACTGAAAAGTATTAACACAGAAACATTAGTAACACAGAATTTGTGTGGCCCAGTTACCTAATTTGTACTTTTATCTGCAAATAGCCCTGAAAATCTTCTCTGATAGGCAAGATGAGTATATCTGTTGCTACTTCTACTACTAAGCCTCAACAAAGGAGGCCATGCTCTGCTTCTTTCATCAGTAATTTTTTTATATAATTTTCAAGCCAACGGCACAGACAACAGCTGATATGGCTTATCTACAAATCTTTTTCCTATTTTAGTATCTTGGAAAAAGCAGTTCAGTTCAATCAAGGGATCTCACTTAACTGTATTTTCTACAATGAATTAAATTCATTCTTTCATGGCTTTTCTCACATATCAAGGTTTTTGGAATTAACTACCACCCTGTCCTCCCCATCTCCTTCCCATACACTGTGTTTTATAGCTGGTGCCCGTACCATGGTGAGGCCTAAGTTTGTTTGTTTAAGAGAGCATTTTGGTTAGTTTTAGCTCCTCTCAGTGCTTGATGTAGTATCTGCATTGATGGCACTGAAGACATTTGGTTTCCTGTACTAGTTTAGCTTTCTGTTAGAAATGTCAGATCCAGAACATTACTAAGATGGATTCAGGCCACAAGTCTCCTTTGAAAAGCTTGTACCAGCCTAAGTTTGGATTAAAATGAGGATTAAGTTATGAAACAATGTGATCTCTTAGTGTAGGAAAATGATGGTGAAATTACCTTAGTGTTTCCTACAAAATTAAACTATTTTTACTTGTAATTTCATCTCGGTACAGATTTCATGGCCTGTAGATACGAGACCTTGTAGATGCAGATGTTGAAATGCTGTCCATCTGAGAAGTTTCTAACAGTGTTTTGCAGGTGAGGGGGTACTAAACGTCTCACTATCCATGTGGTCAGCCTGTGCACTTGTGCCTTTACAAACAATACTGCCCAGGGTCTGAGTCTCTGAGAAGCAAGCTACTAACATACCATGAACATACTGCTTTTAAAAAAATGTTTCAAATAATAGAAGAAACTACCTAGAAATGTAAAATATATTTCTCCTCCTCTGGCCACCTTCTTCTCCTTGGGAAAACATCAAAGAAGTTGAAAATATTGCTTTTCAGCCTATATGGCCATGAGACTTTTCCGTGTTGCTCAAAACTAATATTAATTATAATGACACTGTTCCCTCAAACTAAAAAAAAAAAAAAATCCTTTTTTCTCATGCACTGAGTTCTTTTTATTTCTGCTGGTATTTGACGTAAAGTACTTGTATGAAATTGTTGATGAAATTCATAGGAAAGCAGGTAAAGTGAAAGAAAACAAATTTTTTTTTCCATTTCAACTGAACCAAGGCTGAACAAAGGCTTGAATATTTTTCCTCTGATGTACATGTATGGTTTAGCTTAATATGTTGCCAGCCTTGCAGCATCATACTTTCTTTCACAGAAACCAATAGGGTTTCCAACCTCTGTGCTGGGATTGAGCTGTCAAGGGGTGAAGAGCTATGTCTAAAGACAGAGGAAGGGCTGAGCAGAAGACTCTTGTGGAGCTCATTGCCTAAAGGACACTGCAAGTGTTGAAGTGGTGACTGATGAGCTCAACAAAGAGAAATCTGTTTAGTCAAGTAGCTGTGAAGTGAGTCTGGTTTTAGACAGGTATTTGCAAAACAGAAGGTTTGGGTTGAACAGAATATTTCTATTCTCCCAAGGCATTCATGTTCTTCAGCTATGATCAGTTGATGAAGAGATTGATGGAAAAAGGGAGTTTACCTTAGTGTACCATGGTGCCAGCCCTGTAGTTTCTTTTTTTTCTTTGAGAATCACCTCTGGAATCAGCATCATTAAAAAATGTTTAAATTACCTTTATAATCCTGTCTGGAGTTGTGATGATTTTTCTCTAGCTGCAGCTCAGGGACTTGGGTTTAAAGTGCCTTACTATTTCTAGAGCATGTTGTATGTAACTAGAGCACGTAACATTATTAATGCAAAACTTAAGCATGTGTTTAAGTGCTTCTGTGGATGGTGGCCAGAACAGTCAGCAATTTACATGCATGGTGACTAAGTCCCTAACAGCACTCAGTCAGGGCTTCCTTTTACAATCTAAGTAAACCAGAACAAAAAACAAATATACTTCATAACCTGTTAGTTATTTCTGTGAACTCAAATGCTAAAGTTCTCAAGAGATAGAAATCTCCTTCCTAGGAATTTTTGAATATGGACCACACTGAAACTGTTGGTCAGCTCATGGCCTCAGGTCTAGGTATCATGTGTAAGACTTCTCTTTCCAGTCTGTCTCTTTTGTCTGAGGGGCTGAATTTTCTATATCCAATGCAATATTTACAATAATATTATTTATATTTATAATTATTTCTTTTATCCCTTATGCAGAAATTCTAGAGGATTTTTTAATACATGCACTTGAACGTTAATGGAAAGTGTAACAAAGCAGAAATAAGGAAGTTAATGTACTGAATTATTATTAATCTTTATTCTATCAAGATTTGCCTGGATTCCTGCAACTGCAATTGAAAATTCATCAAGCTTAAGGACAGTTTCCTTCCTTCCTTCCTTCCTTCCTTCCTTCCTTCCTTCCTTCCTTCCTTCCTTCCCAATAAATTTGTCTTCTTTGCACTGATCTTTTCTCAGTGTCTTTTTTATCTGTTTCCTCACTAGAAAATGTCAATGGTTTTGAGAGTGAAATATCTAAATATGTTTACAGTCGGGGGCATGGTGTGGTGTAAGACATCTAAGCCTCATTAAGGAGCTGGTGGAGGTCTAGAGCATCCATAGACATTTGAGATCTGGGGTATCTCTAAATGTCACCCATAAGTACTGCATGATAAGATCTAACAGTATGCAATCGTTGTGGGTAATCCATTTTGGGTGTTTCAAAAGCACACTCTGATATTTAGGTAGCAGACACCTGCACTGTCAATGCCTATATTTAGGTGGCTGAATTTGGAGCTGGATCCGACCCTTGGAATCCCTTTAGTCTCCAGGTACCTCAGCGCTGTCATACTTGGGCTGTGGCAGTAGGAGGGATATATGCTAGCGGATTTCCTGAGTAGCCCCAGTTATTGTCTTTGGCAGGCCAAGCCTCTCTTGTGACTCCTTCAAAGCTAAAGCAGCGTTGGAAATGTATGCATGGTAGAATGTAAGCTTTCCAAAATAATTAAGTAGTCTGAAAACAGAGATTAACTGTGTAAATAGAGACAGCACTGTTGAAAGGAAAAGACAAACACTGTGACCCACATTAGCTGCAAAATTGAAGCCAGTCAGGCTGACAACAGTGGTTTAAAAACAAAATAATACTCTTCATTTACACAGAAAACAAAACATCTTCATTATCCCAGTAATTCTTCTCTAAAAATATTTAAGGGGAACAGAGTCACACCTAGTAAGAAAGAGTTCATAATCACAGAGAATCACTGATTGCTGCTGTTTGATGCTCTTTTCCCAAGTGTTGTACAAAGTAGCCATACAGACTACAGCTAATTATCTATGTCAGAGTTATTCTGGTCTAATAGACGGCTTGAAGCATCACTGCACATGGCTGATAGTTAAAACAACAAACGACTCTCAGAACCAATTTACAGTAGAGTGGCATTTCTGCACTGAAACTGTAAACAAGATACCCAGCAAATTAGCATCTTCCATCTTCAGTCTCTGCAACTGAAGTGCAGCTGGAAAGGATGAGCTGCTGAAAAAGCAGGATTAGGGGGATGGAGTGAATGGCTGTCACTCACTTAAAAAAAACCAATAAGTGAAGCACAAACTGAGCAGCACAGGAAATTGCTGCATATGCTTCAGAGAAACTCAAAGGTCTGACTTTCTAGGAGAATGCCTGCCTGGAGGCTACCTCATCACTAAATGCTGTTTGCCTTGGCACAGCATCTCCTGCCTCCACCCTGGTGATGATGCAGTGAATCACTGGTGGGAATTGCTGCATTTTAGGATAGCTCCAGACTAATGCTAGTCAAAGATGCTGAATTTCTCACAGGGCAAAGTGGCAGAGGAGGAGGTCTTCAGCCTCTCCTAAAAACTCTCAAGAAAAAGGAGATCTAGAGATTTTAATTTCTCTTCTCTTCTAGGCCATCAAGAACCCTGTATTACCTGTGTGGTTGTCTAGCTGCATTTGGTACTAGTTTTGCTGCTCTGCTTGTTAATAGTTGGGGATCCTCCACTGAGGAAGAAAACAGCTATCAAGTGCTGTTTCATACCAACTCACCTCTGATAGTCACTGGAGGTCAGTTCAAAGCTGTGTGAGATGCGTATCCTGAAGTCCATCTAACACACAAGGAGGGTATGGGCCTCTGATCAATCATGTGCTATCTTTGCAAGCCCCAGATGGATGTTTTTGATACCCTGTGGTGCCTCAGAAGCCCCGACCTGTAAATCTGTGTGCATCTGAGACCTAAGATGTTTATATAACCCTGGCTCTTTAATTTCATTTCCTCCAGGTAGATTGTGGCCAAAATTCCAGCTGGAATTTGAAAAATGAACTGAAGAAAGGTATGTTTAGTAAAAGTTTATAAAACTGCCAACTTAGCATTTTGATAAATCACTCACAAATACATGGCTAAAGAACCAGTGAAAATACTTTAAATACTGACTTTAGTCATGACAAACACATAGTTATGTTCTCAAGTCATTCTTGGATTCTTGTATCTCTCTGTAGATGGATGACACAGCTGTAATCTGCATTTTCTGAGTTCCACAGAACATCCTTGTGACAGCACTGTCCATGGGCTCTGATGCAGCTGGGGTGGATGGATGTTCTCTTTCAGCCACAATGCTGACCTCACGTGTGTGGGAAACCACTCTTCCAGCTTTTGTGGGCCAAAGCATGTCTTTCTCGTCACTGTGTGGAGTGACACAGCCTGCATGATGGTGAAACAGTTGATACCACAGCAGCAAGTTCTTTGCCGCTCTAACTTGCACAGGTAATCACTTCCCCATCTTTTAGGGGCTTCCTCATGACCAACAGTAGCTGTTGCATAGCTGATTCAAATCTCTCAGAATCCCATTATCCGCAGTCTTGTTGTAACTGCAGAAGTTATTTCCAATAAAGTAATTCTTTTATTAATGAAATCTAGTATTAATTGTCTATAAAATTTGAGCATATACACTGTATCTCATTCACTACAATAGCAATCATCATCTTTAAAGATTACATAGAAGAATGTGAGTTTCAAATATAAGTCATCTCAGTAAAAATAGAACACATAGCTAAACGCAGCTAGTTAAGTGGTAGGAAATAGTGTGATTATAGAGAGAAAAGAGTGTGCTCTTTGCTATGTATTTTTTTCTTTGCCATTGAAATGGCACTCCAGATAGCATATCAAGCAATATGAAAACAATCTTTGTCAATTCTCCTCACACTCTTACAATCACCATTGTGGATACTCAGCCTTTGCATGTGACATGGTCTAAAGGAGTACAAAGCCAGTTTTATTCCTTGTTTTTGCTGTGGTCCTTTAGACAATGTAAGGAAAAACCTGAGGCAAATCATGTGAAGTCAGTCAAAGTGCTTCTGTAAATGTATTAGTCTTCAGTGTTTATATTGATTTTAACAAATCACTGACATTTGTTATGTAGCCAAATGTGTTATTGTTCCATTGGGACCTCGTAGCCTTATACAGCTAAAGCAAGGAAATGTATTGTTTTAGGGAGTGCTAGGTTTCTTTGGGGATTAAGAAATCCCTAAATATTTCAACATTTTCTGGAGTGACAAATGCAACAGGATAACAACTATAGGAGCAGCAAACTCCCCTGAGAAGCACAAGGGTCCACACCCACTAAGGAAGGTTGGCATCCCTTTCTGGGTCTGGAATTTCAGTCCTGATTTCAAAGCCTCTGGTGGGATGAAATAGAGCCATCACTTAGAGGCAGCTGGGCTCACCAAAGTTGGTAAGAGATCCACCTCTGTTTGAGGCAAAGTGGGGATTGGAGCCAGAAGCCATTCCCGGAGCACAAAAGCCATGCATGTAGGTAGATGTGGTGGACTCACTGTTTTCATTGAAAATCTAGCAAGGGGCAGTGGTGCTAGGCTTTCCCTGACACATCATTGCTTGACCACATGTGCACTGAAAGGACAAGCTGATTTTCAGACAGTAAAAGGGTCCATCAAAGTTTTGATTTATTTATGAAACACGCAAAATAAATAGCCATGGAAGGCTGACACTAGCCTTAAACAAATTAGTGTTACAGTTAACAGAAAACATCCTGGATTTTTCCAATCCCACACTAGGATAAAAACAGATACTTGAAGACAGGCCTCTGTGGCAAAACGAACCATTCCTAACTATTTCTATTGTACTTTACAGACTGCTGAAGATTAAATGCATATGAGGATTGCCACAGCCTAGGCTTCAAAGCCAAACAATCATATTGTCATACATGAATTCATCTGGCAATTATACTTAATAGAAGACACAAAATACACTGATGCCATTACATGAAAACAAATATATACAGGACTTAAATCACTACAGACAGAACCCTGCCTGAAACTGGATACCATGAATGCAACAAGCTTGAGCTTCCTCCTGGAGAGCTTGGAGCAGGAACCCCAGCAGTGGTGATCTCATGCTGCTCCAAGCAGGTTGGGCTGTCTGTGGGGTGCAGAGCAATGATCCCTGGAGAGGCGAGGCTGGGCCAGGAGCAGCAGAGCAGTGTTGGGTGGATGCTGCAGCCCAGCTAATGAGTCCCTCTGCCCTGGCAGCATGCCAATCTCTATGCTGTGCACAGTGGAGACAAGATTTTCTCGGTGCTTTTGAAGCCAGTGGGAAAAAGAACATATGAATTAGCTGAGTAGAGACTTTCTGGCCTGTAATTATTTAAGAGGTAAAGCATTCAAGCAGCTGCAATGTAGCTGTAATGCAAGCAGGCCAAATTAGGATATTATCAATATCAGTCCATGTTACCTGCTGGGCCAGCTTCTGCTCCTGGTTATGCCCATTTGACCTCTAAAAGTGCAGGTAGATTTGACATTCTAAGTTATTTTACAAGATTAGTAAAATAACTTAGAACTCAATTGGTTCTGAACTAGGATGAATCTGTGCACATAAATAGTCTTTATTTTACATACCTGATGGAGAAAAGATTAGTGAACTCTTTCTAAAGGCTTGGGTTTGTCTTTGATTGCAGGAAAAAATTATCTAAGTCTCATTCATCATCAAGTGTTTGACAGCCACATAAACCTGGAATAACTATAATGTATTTTTATTCATATTATCTCCTATGTATTTCAAAGTAGCAGAGAACACAGATTTGATTCACATTATTCAAATGCTGGAGTAAGGCTTTTTTTTGCTGTACATCCAGCTGCCTGCAATACATATACATATATATAGATGTAGATATATATAGACATATCTATATATATAGTGAAAACTCTGTGCTGGGCAGCAACTGAAGGTGAATTCCATGCTGTAAGGCTAACCTGCTACCCCTCCAAAAATGTTTGCAGTGGTGTTGAAAACATTTATCTCTCTAGCCATGTGTGCTTTCTGCTTCATCCTTCATCTCTTTCCTTATAAAGTGAATTTTTTCCTCCAGTTCTTGAGGTTAATATCCTTTTGCTTTCGACTTTCATACTTTGTTGCAGCAAAATTAGGCAAACTTCAAGCCTCAATATATCTGGCTGATTTGGTTTGGTTTCTTCCCAACTGCATTAAAATGGCTTTTTGTGTATCATTAGCACCTGGATTAATTTCTTCTGCCTGCTACAGTGCTAACATCACACTGCAGCTGGCTCCACAATGCAGCTGAAATCAAGGGGTCAGTAATTTAACACAGAGCTACAGTGATGGCAGCACCCCTTGCTGGGTCCATGTTGAAAACCTGCATGCATAATAAAGTTGTTACACAGCAATCCTCACCTTTGCTATAAATCCCTAAACTCTACCACTGAATTCAATAAAATTTGTTTTTGTGGTTTTCTTGGCGTTGCCTCTATCCCAAAGACAGACAAATGCACTGGAGCTCACAGGCTTTGAGTGTCCTTGCACCACAGCCTGGGCATTAGTGGCTATTCTGTTTCTGTCCTGCTGTGTGGATAATCTCATGTGTTCACTCAGTCTCAGAAGCTGCAGTAGCTTTAACCCCTTCTCTGTTATTTAGAGGTATTTCTCAAATTACCTCTGTCTTATCTCTCACAGAAGCTAAAATCACACATCCTACCATCTTAATAGAAACCTCACAAATTTTGATTTCCAGAGTTTCTAGCGGTGATGTATAATTACCCCTTTCCTCTTTTTTTTTTTTTTTTTTTTACTACTGTGAGAATCTCTGTCTTGTTAAAAATGAAATGCAGAAAAGTTTAGTGTATCAGCAACAACTTCACCTTCTCTAATCTGTCCTGAGATTTGTTTCATTTGTTGTTCCTCTGGCAAAATTTTCAAGGTAATATACTAGCTGTGTTCTGGAAAATACATTTTACTCCCTTGATATTTTTTCCCCTCAATAGGATGGTGAAAACCAGCCAGAAAAAAAACCCCAAACAACAAACCTCTTTACAAGCCGGGATAACAGCAACAAAACATCTCCATGCTTATTATCTTGTAATTATCTCCCATGGTCAGCTGTGCATATAGAATTAAGATCTTGCACTTCTTCTATTCTGCAAAATATTTTATACACATGTGGATTCCACAGGAATCAACTCTGCAGGTTGGTTTGCTCTGGTTCTGCTGTGTTTACACCTTTTAATCCTTTTGGTGATAGTCACTCTACCTGTTCATATTACATTTTAGGTATTGCAGATACTTCATGCTGTGCAACAGCAGAGGAGAGCATGTTTATAAATATTTGTTCTTTTTTAAAAGGTGCTTCAGCAAATGTTGTAGCACTGCATACAGCCTTAATTTGCAATCCTTCTCTAAAGCAGTTCCATGATGCAAACCATGTTCTCTCTTGCGTACTACGGATCTTTTAAGATCTATCCAGAATTCAGCAAAGTGAAAAGATTTCCAAGAAAGGATGCCAATATATAAAAGAGGAAAGTGAGGACAACTAAACATAAATGCTTGAGGTCAAGGGTCCCATTTGCAGAGTTAGGCCACTCAATATTATAACTTGACTATAGATTTTATTTTTAGGATTTGATGCATTTATTTCAGGAAAGAATTCTTTTTTATTGTATTTGGATGGTCTAAGGATTACTTGCAAGTTTCTGTAAGACCAGAAAGGGAATAAAAGAAGCCACAGCAGTGTTTAGTAGATGAATTTCTAAACATCTCTTGTGATTGTAACTTCACTCAACAATTTACTTGAAGAGTCATGGCTAGACAAGATATAGTTTTTGTTGATGCAGGAAATTCCTGTCAAAGAAAGAGTTACAAGCTATTGTTCCCTGTAAAAGCAGGATGAACAACCACAGGAATCATAAAATAACACAGAAAATGCACCTTTTTTCTAGCATTCATTTTTCTAGGCCATAGTCTGAAATTCAATTTGTAATTCTATCATTACTGTAAAACTCTTTTTTGGGAAACTTTGTACTGGTGAGCTACTAAAGCAACAACTGTGGAGCTGCTGCAAGTGGAAAACAAGGTCTGATCTATTGTCCTATGACTACTCAGCCTATTCTGTGATTCTGTGTGACTAGGGTCAAATTTTTAAAAGAAATAATCTCAGTGCAGTGCTTGAACTTATGTTCCAGGTTCAGTCATCAGAGTGCGAACATGCTAAGGCCACTGTCTCCTTATAAAAGATGGAATTTCTTCATGGGCTATAGCTAGACCTGAGAAAATATATCAAAGGTGAAACCTCTACAATTTTACCTTTTCTAGTTTCTCTGGAAAATGTCTTACAGGAAGATCAAGGTTCTCATTTTGATCTAGGTTCTCCTTTTCAGGAGGAGAAATGATCTCTGATATGTGTTGCTTATCACAAGTAGACTGAAAGAGTCTAAGTCTTTGAAAACTCTCTCAGGTCTATGGCCTGACTTTTACAGGTTGTAAGCATTTGTTTCTTCCAGTTCATTGTCAAAATGTTTCTCATCATGCACAATTCTTTTCTAAGCTAGGCTGTGTAGATGAGAGTTATAAAGGAAGCTGCTCTAAATAAGGTCTGTCAGTTTCTGAACTTCCCCATCATCACTATCTCCTTGCTGGTTCAGAGATGGTGGCAGAGAATTGCTCTGCATTGGCTTCTATAGCCTAGTGACACATCTGCTCTGCTCTTCTGCCTATCTCTCACCACCTTGTGCACAATGGCTGAAGATTTAGTCATGAATCTGGCTATCAGATGTCCCAGGTGGCTGGATGCTCACCTACAAGAAGGGTATGAAGGAAGGTCTGGACAACTACAGACCTGTCAGCCTGACCTCAGTGCTGGGGAAGGTCATGGAGCAGATTATCCTGAGTGTAGGGGGATAGAATATAAGTAAATAAAGGAAGTATAGAATGTAATCTTAGCCCCTAAACAGCTGCAGCTGAGCTAATTACTAAGGATTAGGAGCAGGCCTGATTTTAACAGGCCACACCTGTAGCCAATCAGAAGAGTGTTATAAAACAGTGGATTGGTTGGTTGAGGGGAGCTGGAGTCAGCTGGCTACTGTGAGGACAAGGAATAGTCAGTGCCTAGAGGAGATGCCTACAAGAAACATCAAGGAGGTACAAAACTCTAGTAGTATGGAACCTTTGCAATATAATGACAACACCTAAGTGCCATCGTGTGTCATGTGTACAATGACCAGGGGATCAGGCTCAGCCAGCATGGGTTTGTGAAAGGCAGGTTCTGTTTCACAAACCTGATTTCCTTCTGTGACTCAGGGTGACTCAGTGGTTGAGGGAAAGGCTGTAGATGTAGAGTGGCCAGCAGGACCAGAGCAGTGATGGCTTCCCTGTACTTGTTGCTGGTGAGGCTGCAGTTCAAATCCTGTGCCCAGTTTTGGGCCTCTCACTGCAGAAATGACATTGAGGTGGTGGAGTGAGTCCAGAGAAGGGCAACAAAACTGGAGCATAAGTCTTACAAGGAATGGAGCTATTTACCTGGAGAAAAGGTGGTTTAGGGGAGACCTTATTGCTACCTGAAAGTAGGTTGTAGTGAGGTGGGGATCAGTCTTTTGTCCCAAACAGCAAGAGATATGACAATAGGAAATGGCCTTAAACTGTGCTAGGGGAGGTTTAGATTGGATATTAGGAAAAAGTCACCAAAAGTGTTTTCAAGCATCCGAACAGGCTTCCCAAGGAAGTGGTGCAGTCACCAATCCTGGAGGCATTTAAAGGATATGTGAATGTGGTGACCTGGCAGTGCTGGGCTAATAGCTAGATTCAAGGCTCTTACAGACCTTTTCCAACTTAAACTACTCTATGGTTCCATGCATCCTGCTCTGGCCTCAAATCCAACTCTCTCTCCATCCTGGACAGGAGCCACCAGCAGACCCTTACCGTCCAGAAGGCAGAGGTGAGGTGTCCTGTAAACACTTAAATCCCCAGCAGAACTGAAAGCACTGTATTGAGGCACTTCACGGATCAAAACTGGTGGATTTGGCTTCAGCTTATGTAGTTGGTGGCTTGGGCTGGATGGTCCTCAGGCACTTTGTTATTCACCAGTGGAATTTGGCAAATGTCTAATGAAGTGATATTTGCTTTTAAAGTATTACTAAAATGACATTGGTAAATAAATATGTACCTCTCTAAAGCTTTTTGATTTATATACATATTAGGAAATACATCTATATCCTTCTCTCTGTATATGTTTATTTCAATTACTAAAATACTCACTGTGACCATGACTGATGTATGTCATTACTGTTGCAGATAATATAATGGAATATATCAGTGGTTCAGAGGTTTGTTTATATTGTATGTGGGTGACATCAGTGGTTTTGAATAAGTCTCCTGCAGTTACCATAGAAACAGGATTTCCTCAAGTAGCACAGCAGAGTGGTGTGATGTTGAGTGGGGAGTTCTAACATTTAATTTTTAAATTAAATTGTACAGATAACCAGTAGGGAACGGTGCAGCCTCCAATTTAAAATTAAAATGATGATGAGCTCTGTTTTTCTGTGTTGAATGTCACCTCCATGATACCTGACCTAGCAGCTAGCAAGACATTATGAGTTCTCAGCCTGCAAAGATGCGAGCTGACAAATATTTTTCATACATGCAAAATAATCTATAGATAGATACCTGTGAAAAAGGGACCAGCCTCCCACATTGCAGTACACTAGCACTGCACATTTTGATATGGGTTTATTCCCATAAAAAAGAATGTTTTGTGTGTTAGTAACCTAAATATTTTCAATTAATTATAAAATGTTGCCTGTAGATCAATATGAAGTATTTCTAGTACCTGATGTTAAGGCATATTTCATGTGAATGACAATGACTTTCAGGGCAAATGGGAGCTGCTTAGTGGATCACCATGGTAACTGCAGTGATAGTATATGCTTGACTACAGTATTAGTTTTCTACAATCTGATCTATGGCCTGGTTTGAAGAATCATTGCATAATCATTTATTCTTTTAATGAGGAAATAAAATTGATCGGTTCTGCAACTCACTTCTCCAGCACATCACCAGGGTTCTGCACTGTGTCAGAGAAATTACTAAAAACCAGAGTTCTTAATCTGAATTCAAAATCTGAAGGAATTGAAAAGCAAACATCACAGCAGTTTCTTTCTTCTCAGTTCTAGCGAGTCTGTGCTCCTTTAATCACATTACTGTCAGATGTGAATAGCATGAGGACCAATCTGGAGAGAATTACAGCATACATAACTACTTCTTTTTTTCATCCTTTTTTTTTCCCTTTCCTCAGATCTCTCCATTTTACCCTGTAATGAGAAATCTTGACTGCTGAATCCAGGTCTTGATCCTTAAATTCTTATTCCTACCAGTAGCTGTAATATGCATTATGCATTGTCCTTGCTTGTTTACTTCTGTGACTTTAATACATCCTCAAAATGAAGTCTGTATAAGGGGATAGTACACAATTTCCTGTCCCAGAAGAAATGCAGGTGTTGAGTTATGGCTAAATGATGTTTTGAGGTACTTCCTCTATGACACAAATAGTAGAAAAAGCGGTTTCTCAGGTATACACTCACATTTGAATGCAAATTCACCTCTGAATCACCAGAAACCATCAGGGTGTCAATAGCCATGAAATGAAAATTCAGTACCTGCTGAAACAGTTTAGTGTTTATAGAAAACACAGTGGGTGGAAGACAAACTGTATGTTAAATAGGAAAGCCCAAGCACAATGCAAGCACTGCATTATGTGGATACTGTTCTTCAGCTGTTCTGCTCAAGAAGAGCTTGCTGGTTAGAAGATTAATCCAACCATGAGGAGGCACCCTTTAATTAAAAAGTTTTGTGAACCATACTGCTTGTTTCTGTGAACCTTTCTGTGGTGAGGAAAAACCAATACCCCCATCTGATTTTTACATAATTGCATATCCCCCTTAAAGGCATATGCTTGCAATCAATCATTCCTCTCATTCAAAATCCCTAAGGAAATAGCAAGTTGCTGTCACTTATGAGCAACTTGGCTTTGCAATGTATCACATGACTTGAGCTCCCACACAATGCAGATCCCTGCCCCAGGGAAGTAAATAACTGTGGCAGGCTGGTGGCTGGGGAGCAGCTCTCTGGGATGTACTGGTGCCCTGGAGCATCAGGAGCCATGCAGGAACCAGCAAGGGCAGAATCCATTCTCACAGGGGTGGGATTATCCCCCTCCACTCCACACTCGAGAGACCATGGGGAGATTCAGTGTCTGGATTTGGGCTCCCCTCCATACAAGATGTGGGCAAACTGGTGTGAGCTCATCAAGGGCTCCAAGCCAGATGGGTTTGGCTCAGCCAAGAGCTCAGATGGCTCCAGAGGGGCTGGCAGCAGACAGAAACCTAACTATGGAGATAAGGAAATTTCCTTAGGTCTCTGAGAGTGAAGCACATGCAAGGAATCATCCAAAGGGCCCTGTCTGGAGCTCAAGGGTCTCTTTCAGTTTGTTCTACTTTTGCAGGAGAGTCCCATTCTTGCGTTTCTTCCCAAGTGGATCTTAGATGTGCAATAGTGATTTGAACAGGTCTAAGAATAGTAGTAATTTTGAACAACAATTTTATGCAAGATTGCACATATATCTCAGGTATTTTGACAGACCTAAATTTACATAAAATTGTTCCTTTAAGGAATGAATTTTAATTAGTTCTGCTACATGGAAAAGGAAACTACATAAAATTCAGGTTTCCAGAATAAATAAAAGTATAGGTACACAGACTGAAGTTTCCTCCTTTTAGTTTTTCAAGAGCACTTCTCTTGAATCAGAATTTGGTTTCACTGACATATTATTTGTCCTAAAGGGATAACACCGAAGTACCTACCATGCACTTTAGTATTCGTTGCTGAAAGAAATTGTACTAGTGCAGTCAGAATGCTGCTCCAGAAATATTTGCTTTTTTAAACCTTCTCTAACATATCTCTCTTGCATTGTACTGGGGACTGCAAATCCCATTCTGAGGGAAGGACAGGTGGCAGCTGTCATTAGAAATTGGGATCAGGTGAAGTCAGTGCAAGCTTCTTATTCACACTGTTACTTTCCTGTTGCTATCTTGCATATCCCATGACAAGTTTCAGCTGGGCTGTCTGCTGACTTCACTTTCAGTTTTGCAGCTTCCCATATAGCCAGGGAGGAAAAAAATATATTATGGTGAATTCAGTCCAGGGAAAAATCTCTTTAGTGTAAGTTTAATACAGGCCTTTTACAGCTGAGCCTGCTAATCCAGTTGAGACCTCATAGTGAGTTTGTCATCAATAATGATTCTGAGAGAAGAAAGACACAGTGAGGGGAGGCCAGATGGGTGTGTCTTGCAGAGGTCAGCAAAGCCCAGGGTGGATCAGCAGGGGTGAAGGGGAAAAGATGCCCTGGCAAACAGGCACGGTCTGTTTTGTTGCACGGGCATTTCTGCCAGGCCCCTTTGAAGGCCATCAAAAGATCCCCAGTGGCCTCTGGAGCACACCCAGTGTGCACATGAGGGTAAGAAGGACAAAGGAGTGAGTGACTATTGAACTACTGACCCTTTGACCACTGTGCATATTTTGAGGCATTTCAAGAATTTCTTTGACTGATAATGAATGGAGTTATGAACAGTGTTCTGGCCAAAGTGGATGAACATAGTACTGTGTGTGTGAGTTGTAGGAAATGTAATAAGTCATAAAAAAGTTGGCAGACTTCTGAGAAATTTAAGGAAAATTGAGTTCTAAAAAGAATTGGCTCCGCAATTTTTGATGGTCTAATGTGTTTTAACAATATTCTTGGCAGAGCAAAATATCTAATCATCTTTGGAGCTCCTAGAAATATTAATTGTGCCTTCTAATTGTGTCTGAAATAATTCAATTATATCAATTATATAAAAAATGCAAGGAATGATAATGCAAATCTCAATTCTTGGGCAAGCAACAAAGAAACTACTCTTATTGATCTATCAATAATCCCTGTTTTGTGCTGCTGCAATTTAAAATGTCAAATGTGTATGAATGACTCCATTTATATGGCACAGCTTATCTATTTTAATCCTTGCAAACAAGTTTAAATCAAGTTTTTGATAATTTCAAATAATTCTCTATTTCATCATTCCTCTGTGCCATCAGTTGCCCTTTCTTTAACCAGAGAAATTTAGAGCTCTTTTTGGTCGCTGCTGGTGTTTACATGATTCTCTCATACTAATTTCTTTGCTGTAGGTAAAGGCAGAGATGACTGTGATTTCCATTCCAGGGGAAAAATTTATTTATAAATTTTTTGGCTTTTACCATTAAATCATGGGTTTTCAATGTTTGAGACAGAAAAAATAAATACCTTTTTTTGGCTTGACCTATTAAAAATGCTTCAAGTCTCATAAATACTACAGCAGTAGAGTTATTTTTAATTATTTATGTCATGCACTATCATGTTGTACCTTATAACATCTTTGCTTTACTGCATTTTAATAGATTAAAATATCTTCTGGCACTGAATGCTCCTGTAATATGTGTCTCAACCAGACTAAGGTCTTTCTATCTCATGCCTGAAAATATTTGCTTCCTTAGTTTCCTTCCCATAGGTAATATATTTAGGGTTCATGTGATTTATTTAGTGTCAGGAGACAACTCTTTTAAAAGTTCCTTATTCAAAGAGTTAATTTTAATAAACTATATCTAAGATTACAGATTTACTTTCATTGTAAGTGTTCTTTTTCAGACAACTATGGCTGGTACTGAGAAAAACAGGATTCAGGAATACTCAGATTTGAAACATCTTTTTAATTTCTGACAAAAAATATCCTAGAAAAGGGCTTGTCCAATAGGAAGCTCCTACAGCTGATAAGGTACTTCCTGAAAATATTGGACTAGGAAAATTTTAACTTAACAATTAAGATTGTCCACTAAGGAAGGAAACTAACAAGATGAGCCATCTAGACAGTCAGATAAGATTAAATTCAAGATATGTTTTTTTTTTTTCTGATGGGCTTTTGACAGCTGAAGCCTCAAACCAATAAAAATACATTTAGTGGAAAATTTCAGAAGGGGGAAATGACTGCGTGGTGATTAGCTCCTAAATTGAAGAGGAGGTGAAAGTCAATAAGCAAATGACTATAAATAATTCAATCTACACTTCTTTTGTTAATTTGTGAAAAAAATATAGCTTTGGGATTACTTTCAACATATACATTGGTGGTTGTGATATTTTGTTGGTTGGTGAGTTTTTTAAATTTTTTTTTCTTTTCTTCTTTTTTCCCCACAGTCAGAACCAGACTAGCCAACTAACCTTACAAAATTCCAGACATCTATTTTTCTCTTAACTCTTGAGCAAATCTATGGGGACATGTTTTCCACATCAAACCCTGTATGAAATTCTGCATACAAGATGCAATGCAGTATGACAGATGTCCATGTGGACAACGCTAATGAAATGTGATTTTGTCATGAGCAGTAAAAACCTGGACATCAACTGCAGTGCCAGAATCGATGCTGGTGTGCAGTAGATAATGTGAACAGATAAGCAACTGAAATGCAATACGGTAACAAAGACGGGCAGCAAAACTTTGGTTTATGTAGGCAGTGGGATCTTATAATGGATTTCAGAACACTAAAACTTCCTGGGCTGAATATTTTTTCAGTCTGATCATTAAATATCTAGTCTAAATTAATAATCAATTTGTTCTCTCTCTTTCAAGGAGAGAATATGTGCTTTATGACTGACTCAGTCCTCCAGTCTCAGATACCTATCTCTATGGAATAGCTTATTGAAATATCAGTATTTCAAAACTAGAGAAGAGAATTAGCAGAGTTCATACCATTATCTGTCTAAAAATTTAAAATTAAAATCAAATCCACATTTGCCTTTGTGCATCTCCAGCGTCTGGCCTGAAATAGTTTGCTTTGCACTGTGACTCTGACTTCACATCCACATTTTGGAGAAGTTGCATTGTTCAGGTGTATGGAGAAGTTGCATTGTTCAGGTGTATAGACATGGATATAAGCACTCATATTTGGGTGTTTAGAATCTGAAAGTGTGGCAATTTGTTATCTGTGCTCTTTTTTTAGCTTAGATTTTTTAACTAGCTAAGCAAGGACTGTGAATATGATTATGAATACATGGTTATCCCTTGCTTCTTCAGTGAATCTGTTTTCCACAAAGAGCTGTCAAGGTGGTCACTGAAAAACTTTGTTAGAGGGCAGTCTTTTATTTACACAATTATTCCTTTGCTGTTGAGTTTCCTCACAACATTTTTTTTCCCAGATGCTATTTTTCATGTAGTTTTAGAGAAAATGAATACCAAGTCAGGGATCCTGGATAACACAGAAATTAATCTTGACCTTTTATTCTAAAGGAGACTCCAGATATTTTTTTTCAATGTCCTTATTTTTTCTTTAAAGTGTGTGAAGTTTTCCAGTTTCTATTGTTCATTGTATATTGATGGCTAGTTAATAAATAGAATTATTTCTTTATAATATACATATATATGTATATGACGTATTAAATCATTAAAAAAAGTCCTCCAAGTACGTTTCTGAGCATTAGAAAAAGGTTTTAATATTCCCAGACTAATGTGAGTCTAGCAGTTATGATTTTAAGCTATCATATCAGTGGATATCTTAGTAGGTGTTGGGAGTTGTGTTGAAGGAGTAAAGTGGAGGTAAACTGTGGGTGGAGTCTGTCAACAATCAGCCTTAGGTGTCATCTTAATTATGTGTAATAGCTCAGTGAAAACTGCCACCGATGTTAAAATGAGAAGAGCCCTTAATAATCAGAAAACTATATTGCTTAATAATCCAATTTGTAATAAGAACAGTAACTTGTTAGTGTGTGAAAGATGCATCTTTATGTCATCCTAATTTACCCTAAACTTATCACTTTAAAATGTGCATGGTTGATCTCCACATATTTCATCAGAAATACTCAAATTCAGTCACTTGTTCATCACTGAACTGGTGCTCGGTGCTCTTTGCTGCCTCTATATGATTTCAGATGAGCTGGAAGCAACACCAGTGGAGGGAATGATGGTAATGATTCAGCAGAGTGCAGAGATAGAGCTGTAGCAATGAACTGTAGCTGACCTGCAGCTAAACAGAACCGTTGTACCCAATTTTCTCATGTCAGGGGAAAAATTACTGGCTGATTGATTACTGACTGGCTAAAAATGACTGACTGATTGAAAACATAGCCTGGTATCAACACTGAATTTCAGCTCTGTGGCACAAAAGGGCCGTGGCTGGAACTGTAACTGTGAGAATGGTTGGGGCAAAGTAATGTAGTCAATACAGATATATTTCAGCATTATTTTTTCAGCTGGCCTGGTAAGACATCTGATTGTGCACATGTGGCAGTTTGACCAGATGTGACCACATTACTATACACAGTTATGCCTCTGTTATTTTCAAAATTACATTGAGTTACCATTACATCATTTATTTCGTAAATCCAGTGTAGATATGCCTATAGATTGTTTATGACCCATGTCATTGTATAGGTTTTATGTGACAAAGCACAGCCTGGACCTGCATGGTTTTCTGCAGAATAATTACCAGTTGGCATACCAGAACGAATGGTGGGAGGCCATCAAACAGCTCATCCAAGCCTTCCAGCCATCTGTCCACTTGCTGTTCGTGGAACATGTAGTTTTTTATATTTAATGATTGGACAGTTTTCTGTATATCACATTTTCAGTTTTCCCAAGCAATGCATGCATGCAGCACTTGGTGTTCATTTAATGTTCATTTCCCAATGTGTAACTTTGTGTCTAACTTCAACTGGTTAAAATAAAAGTAAGAAACACAATGTAAAATATTTATTTGCTACTTCATTTTCTCCTAATTTTCATCTGCACTGTGCTGCCCTAAAAACATCTAAGTTTTATATTTATATATACAGGTTTTTTTCCATTAGGGAAAAGCTTCAGTTAAACATTTTTAAGAGAAACTTGTTCTGTCTGCATTGATAATAATATTGCTAAAGAAAAATAAGTTTAGTGGTACTTTCAGGTACCTTTTTCAGCAAAATTAATTTAATTAGTAACAGGTGACTTAAGAATTAACTACTGAGAGAAAAATGTACTTAAATTCTTAGATGTGGTAACTGAATGTATTAAAGCAACATGTATCAGTGTCTGTATCTTTCTTGGTATATTTGCCATTAAATGTTTTATAGTCTGCAGTTGTATTTTCTCTCCTGCAAATACAGGATGCACAAACCCAGTGGATGCTGCAAACGTTGCAAGTTACTTTGAAGTCAAAGTTTTTATTTTTCTTTTTGTTTGTTTGGTTTTGTTTTGTTAACCTCAGTGAATTAATACTGCTATGCCTTGGAGACAGCTCTCTGATGTAAAGGGTATCACCAAAATAGCACCAGGCAGAAATCTCCCCACCCACACTGTGGGAGGCTATCACCCCGAGACACTGGCTCTGGGTGCCCAGTCTGCCACTGCACCTGATCCTTACTGCAGGGTGTCATCCTTTTTTTGATTTTTCATGTCTTCCTTGAGCTCAATGGAAGCCAGAATGTTTCTGATCCCTCTTTTTTCTCTGTTTCCTTCAAGTTTCTGATCCTATGTTTTCAAGATGCTGAAGTGAGAAGTTAGATCCGTAGAAAATTAAGCTGGGTGAGATCATGATAGATCATCCATTCCAGTCCCTATTTCGTGGTAAGATCAGCTATATGTAAGTCTTTACTGATAGATGTTTCACCAACTTGTTTTAAAAAATGTTAATCTACGTATTTGCCTACTTTTAGAAAGTGAGCTTTCTTTTCTTCCCAAAAGTAAAACTTTATATGCATAGGTGCCATAGGTTAGTCTTGCCCTGGTGGACACAGGAAATGGTTTCTTCCCTTCTCATTTGTACCCTACTTTGTAATCTTTGCTACCAGGGGTCCCTCAGTCATCTTAGGAAAAATCCTTCTTTCAGTTGTGTATCATAGTAATCTTCCTAGACTTTGGACCCTTCCTTTTTTCCAGTGTCCCTTCTGCTCACTTATGCCTTCCTTGAACCGTGGTGCTCCAAACTGGGTGACATACTTGAGATTCCTAATTCTGCATAGATTGGGACAAACTTTATATTCCTAATTAACTGTGATTCCAAGACTTTAATGTACTAATTGCTGTTTGGTCAGCATTTACTCATTTTGTGTTTGCAGTTGATTAAATTTTTTTTACTGAATTATTTTTGCTTATATCCACGCAAAATAAAATCTTTAGCAGAGTAGACCCCAGTAATAGAAGCTGGCTGAGAATCCTATTCAAGATCTAAAAGTTTTATGGCAATGATCTGGATTTCTCCATGACCAGCTCTTCCTGGAAAGCCATTACTTTATGTCTGCATCTGCATGGTGACTTGCTGGCTTACAAAAGCCTGGCTGAACTTAAGCTAAAAGTGAGAGACGAACAGCTCATACACAGTGGCACCCACTAGCCAGCTGTGATATGAAATACCTACAAACAAACAGCATGAGGGCATCATCTTCATCTGCTGAACTGTGCTGCATCGAAGGTAATCAGGTTCTCTGAAGCAAAATGCTTGTCGCAGGGGTAAAAAGGGCAGCAAAAATTTAATCTCATTGCTTCTGAGGCCACAGAAGTCAAGTATTAGCCCTTTTCTTTTCTACATATGCTTACTATAGATTGTGGTGAATTTATACCTTTACTGGAGTGGGAAAATGTATTTGTGTGCACACACATGATCACACACTTAAGAGAGCAGTTATTATTAGGCAGCATTCCTATGTGGTCTGCATAGGATAAAGATGGATTTGACATCATGCAGGCCTGTAAAATTAGCATGAAATGCATAAAATATGGATATTTTATTTCTAATGATCTCAGTAATTTTAAGCTAATGGGGGACTATGAAAAGGGCAAAAAAACCCCAATGTTTTTTGCTGGGCGGGAAAATAGGATTACTTGGTGAAGCTTTCTGCTACAGTAAGTTGGAAAGAATTTTCACAGATAATTCTTTGGCTGGTATTTCCCAGCTGACTTACAGACGGAAGGTGACATGTGCAGCTAGGATTTGCCTCTTAGTCTTAATATGAAAGCAGAGCTCCTCCCAAATTCCACATGGCACTGCTGCAAGCCTCTGGGAATTATGTCTAGCTCTACTATTTTGGGAAATAATTTTGTCCTGGTAAAGGCACACTAGCTGTGTACTTTAAGTTTTCTTTACATCTGACTGGTGGTTGAAAATTCTGTAATATTCAGTGAAATTAGAATCAAATGCTTAATTTGAGCTTTATATTGAAATTTATAACAGAGACAAGTAACTCATGACTCAGGCATTCTTGATCAAATAAATCAGTAAAACAAAAAGTGGCTTGTCTCATTTTGTGAGCAAGCTCTTCTGGAGTTTAAAGGTTCTTTGTCTTATCTGACACTTCAACAAGGCGAATCATTTAGTGAATTAAAGAACACATGCATTTCCCTTGCAGATTACTTTTAAGTAATGAACTTAGTGTTTGGGCAAAACAATCAGCTTTACTTAATGGTGCTTTGAAACGAAATCTCTAAGAAGAAGCTGAGTGATTTCTGCATGACTGCATTCCATGTCATCATCTGGTATGAAAAATGCATTATACTCTCACTTCCTTCCTCTCTAAGCAAACTCAATTTCCAACACCTGTGATTTGAATAAACTGTACACAGACTCCTATAAAAGAATTCAACTGTAAAAAGGTTATGGATTTTTAGAACTGCATTTTGAAGTCTTGTATACCCACATTACCCACAGGGAGCATGTGAGGCCAGCAAGCTGTAGGAAAGAAGTCTCTCTGTTCATGTAACACAAGTAACACAGTGAGTAGAAATGCTGCCTTGTGAAGCAAGGCAATGAACCAGAGAAGCAAAGAAAGTGGTCCTAGGCAGGGCTAGCATCTTTCCCCAGCTGGAAGGAAGTCTGGTTGGGATATGTGGTGACAGCTTTGCTGTTGTTCTTATCCCCTGCTGGCAGTAGCTAAGCAGTTGTCTGCTCCAAGAGGGGACCTATGGGTCACTCCTTTCAGTCATCAAGACAAAGCACTTGAAGTGCCTGCTTGGTTTGACCTTGAGCTGCCTAGTCTCTGGGTACTCTGTCACTCTCACACTAACTGACGTTTGCTCCCTTGTTTTTCTCGTCTTTCACAAGTATTTTCCCTAATATATTTTTTTGAGTGTGCACTAAACCACATATCATTAAGCTAACATTTACTAAGCTATCAACATTGTACTTTTCGTGATTTGGGTTATTAGTCTTTTCAAGATTGGGTATTTTAGGTATCAGAGTGCCAAAGTTTTGTGGAATGCCTAGTGCACTGCTCTTTTTCATCATTGTGTTTTGTCTGGTTATCTGATCACTTCTAAGTTCCCTTTCTTGTTATTCTTTTTAACTTGTACTGTAATTCATGGTAATGATATGTATGAGTGTTTGGAGTGTTTGGAAAACTTGAAATCATTATCTTCTATCAGTGAGGAAAGAATTGATGGTTTGGTGTTACAGAACAATAAGATAAGGCTTTAATTATCAAATGATTAAAATTAACATGCTCTTAACACCAATAAAACACTGATTTAATTTTGTTAAAAATCCAGTTATCTGAATTGTGTATAAATTATGGGAAGAGTGTGAAAGTGGTTTTAGTGACTTTGACAAATATACTGGCATCTCAAACTTATCATTAAAGAGTTTTTCTGCTTTCCAGCAGTCTTCATTTTCACATGAATATTTTAAACAAGAATCTCCAAAGTGTGCACAGAAATATCACTCTGTAGAACAGATTGCTTAAGTCAAGTAAATGAATTAATAAAATTAAACATGTCATTTTAAGATCTGTTTTCTGCATTTTTGCTGCTTTCAGCATCAATAAGTATTCATAATAGCAGTAACTGGTTCAGGAATATAAGTAAAATATATGCTACCCGTGATACTGTAATTCCTACTATGAAAATTGGATTTCTTAAATCTCAGACTTGAATGTTTGGTGTTTTTTTTTTATCTCATTGCTTGCATTCTGACACTTTGAGACATTGTACATGGTTATCTTACCTACTGCACTTTAAGAAGAATGGCACACCTTTCTGATCTCCTTCTGTACTTGCCAACAATTAATCCTGCATGTCCTGTAATTCCTTTAATACATAGTCAAGTTTCAGAAACCAAATGTCTTGTGACCACAGGATCTTGTCATGCTCAAAACAGGCAATATATCTGAATAAGAGCAACAGGACTGTATTCCCTTCAAATTTGAGTAGATGTTGCTTGATTTAAGATCAGAATACCTGTGTGAAAAGAAGTGGCTCTCTTCTGTTCCTGGACCAATCTTGTAGCTGTAACTCATGCTAGAATCAAACGTTTATACACTGTTGCTTTGGAGGGATGCAGTGTTTTAAAATGAAGAGGAAGGAGAATTCTGGCAACAATAAATCAGTCAGTCTCACTTTGCTAGCCACCAGAACAAACCATAATAAATGCACCTATAACTACTTAGCAGATAATGAGGCAATAAATAAATCAATGAGCAATGCAACTAACTGGCCAACCAACCAGCAAGATCTGATTTGGCAAGCATTTCACAAGACAGGATCAGGATTAAAAATGATCTTGACAAAAGGGAAGAATAATCAGAAGTCAACAGTGGGTCAGAGAACAAAAAGCAGTTAGTAGTTCAAGACTGATGAAGAAAAGCAAAGCACTTTTTTTCATGTTTTCCTAAGAATCTATTCAAAAAGATGAGGAAATTTATTATCCAAGACGATGCTTGGAAAGCCTTGATTGGGTACTGCTTCCTGGAATTGCTACCTCTGCAGTTGGAAAGGATCTATGGACTAGTGGTGGAAATAAAAACTTTGGAAAACAACTTGCAAGGACTAATTGAAGGAATTAGGTTTTTTTAATATCTAGGAAATAGGAGACTAAATGCAATGTGGGAGATGTGGTAACAGTTCTATACTGTGTTTTATACTGAATAGGGGAGTAGATGTATCTTTTCTGTTAATAGAACAAAAAGAAGTAGCTGTCCTCCAGAAAGATATAGCTCAGGTTACACTTGTAAGAGTTATGGAGCTTCTTCAGAAGGTTATGGAGTTCCCTTCCTAGACAAACATCTGTCAGGGATACTTAGAGTTTGGTTCATCTTGTCAGAGAGTGTCGGGATCAGTTACTGCAAGTTTGGCACCTCTTTGCTCTGTATGTTGCTGAAAAAGCTGTCAATTGCATAGGGAGAAGAGTACCAGCACTGTAATTCCATCAGACCTTGTAGCTAGTAGTGGGTGACTCTACTATCTGGATGAACGTCTATCTGGTTTATTTCTACTAAGAAAGAGCAGGCTCACCTTTATTTTTGTGTGAAATACTATATGTAGTTTTAAAAGGATGTCCATTCATTCTGTTTTGACCTTATCATGTGTGATTACCAGATTCTCTTTTCTTGTTCCTTTCCAAGTTTCTCTGAATCACTCTAATTAAGTGGAATAAAGATAGATTTAGGTTGAAGGATCTTGAACAGAAGGAATAGTCTTATCCATCAGATAAAAATTTTCCTTGTAAACCGAACAGTATCATTAATTTGAAGTAAGTTTTCATTTATTTATGTGCCCCGGGAAAGTAAATGCAGATTGCCTTTTCAGAAGCAGATACCTTCCTGTCGAGAGGGTAGATCACATTTTGTACATTCAGTTCTGATTCTCAAAAGATTTTGTCTATTTTTCTTTAACTGCCATTTTCAAAACCAAAGTTCTAACTCAGCATTAGAGATGAACAAGTGCTCCCATGTTTTTATTGTTTTTATTGAGATTTCCTCACAGAAGTCTGGGTGTACTTCCAAGGTGTGTTGCACGAGGATATGCACACTTGTGCTGTGTATGATATGTTCTGAGTCTTGGGTTTTTTGCCCTTACCAGAGGCACAGGTGCAGCAAATCCTGCACATCTGCACCTATAGGAACTAATTATGTAAGCACTATGTGGTAACTAAAAAACGTAACCTAAGTTCACCCAATTTAACATAGCCTACCATACCATATTTGTTTCCTTGGGGCAGAGCATTAGCACCTTCCATAAGTGATAGAATTTATCTAATAAGTCATAGACACTTTTTTGGACATACCCAATGTACTGATATCATAGAGGAAATGGGTGTACAGACAGATATCCTATACTGGTATCTATTTACTAGCATGTCTTATTACTGTTTTTCATGTAGTCATAGTTTGCTTTCTTAGGCCACTATAAATCCAGGCCTGTAGGTTATTTATGAGTCACAGTTGGAACTAACTCTCCTGTATTATTTAAGAGAAACAGCAAAAGACATGAGAAAATATAATTTGAAATTGGTGTTCAAAATGTGCCAACAACCTGAGTGAGCTCACAGCTCTATAGCTGACCTGCTGCCTGGGAGTACATTTAAGTTCTTACACAGAAAACCAAAAAGGTTTGGTCTTCAAACACATGTATTGTAGAAACTAACCAAACAACACTCAGTGATGTTAGCACAAAAAAACTCATTTGTAAATTAATCTACGTGGAAATGAAGAATTTTTTCCCCTGTAGCCAATATACATGAGCTGCACTATTGAGTGGCTTTCTGCTGTGATATGGTAAGATTGTTTAGAAGCCTTTGCTCGTGAACAGACATTGATGGATATTTCTGCCTATTATAATTAGCAGTTTCCAGCATCCACTATACTAACTTGTGATCTCCAACTATTTGAAAATATGTGCATATCTTTAGCAAAACTCTTTCAACTTCCCTGCAACTTTGAGATGATTCTTAGTAAATTTCAAATATGAAATACCAAGAGACTTTGTTGTCATTAATTAACATAAATAGGTATACATCGCTCCAGGATGAGAAGCGTTTTCCTTGTTTATTTGTCAAGTTAAAAACAATGGATTGGGAGTATGAGCCAAGAATAAGGATTTTAAAAATAGTGAGAGAGATGTCTTAGATTAGTGAAATGTGAGAATTTTTTTCATTAAAAAACTCATGTAATTTCTTCAAACACGTGTTAGAAGGCAGACAGTGCTTTAAATTCCTTTATTTAGCAGTTGCAAATGTTCTGAAAGAATTTAATCAAGTAATTTAACAGTGCATAGCTTTCAAATGACGATTTTTTTGTGTGAGACAGAATTAAATTAAGCTCTCCAGGTTTCATGCTGCAGTGTGGACATCATATTTCCAAATAGGAAGGCATGAAGGTACAACTGAAGCATAGACTAAAATGTTTTAAAGAAAGATAAGTTGACCCCCAGCATTGAATTTTGGATAGGTATGGGTGGGGGTGAAGAACCTTCTTCCTGTTTATTATAAGTGATGAATAAATATTGGTAGTGTAAAATGATCACTAACTCTGAGTGTAGGTCATGCCAACATCCCTGAACCCATGTGTGACCCTTTTATAGCAGAAATGTGGTTCCAAGAATATAGGGAAAATAATATTTAATAAATACATCCTCTGTACTCGGCTGGACTGGGCTCTGGTGCAGGAGTCTAAGGCAATAATTATGGCCTCTTGATGATTTCTGCCATTAGCCTGAGTCAAAAAAACAAGTACTGGGCAGATTCCCATGAATAAGTGATGAATAAGAAGAGAAGGAGACAGTTAATGGGGCAGCTATAATATCATGGCCTGGTAATAGGGTAGCAATATAAAAAATTATGGAGGTGTGTTATTGGAAAATAGGACAGGAGAGAATAGAAATAAAATAAGAGATAATTATCTTAAAAGTAAGAGACAACATTTATTTAAGGGGTCAGTTTAGGGGAAAATTATATAATTTATTTTTTTACCAAGTCTAAATTTCCTCCATTATTTGACATACAGCTGAGTTTTAAAAGCTTCCATTTCTTTTCTAAATGGCACCTTTCATACATTTCAACACATCTTTATGTTTGCTATGGAAATTAACACATAATTTGAAGCTTAGCTTTAGCACAGATGTCTGTTAATACTGCTTATCATCTGTCCAAATCTTTTTATACAAAGAAAATGGTGATTTTAATTGCTGCAGCTCATTAAGTTTGAATGAGACTGAATAAACTTCATATTTAAAAATATTGCACAAAATAATGTGAACTTTAAAAATAATATGATGCTCTAATAAGACTAATATGGCATATACAGATGTCTTAGAGAATGACTCTATTCAGCAGTTGTAGAGAACCAGTATATACACATATTTGCTTTTCAGATTTCTAATTTTCTACATATATATTTCATTTTTGTCTTCTTCTAGAAAAAAAATGCTGCAATTGTTAATGTTGTTTATGTTGTTATTAAAAATCTACATTCAGGTGAAAAAATTGTTTTAATTTAACTATTGCTAGACCCATTTTGTTATTACCTCCAGAATGCTCGGGCCAGATTTTCTATGTACAAGATTGTTTCAGAGAAATTCTTAGCTGAATTGTGAAAGAAAGAGAAGTGATATGCAGTCATGGAAGACTTCCTAAAGTTTGGTCTTTATCACCTTTAGTGGGAGATAAACTTCTTGGAGCAAAATTCAGTATTTCCAGATTATGAGGATGAGAAAATGTTATATCACCCATATGACTGAAAGCTTTTCATAAGTGAGGAGAAATTATAAAGACATTTGTTATACAGATAAGAACCTAACTATGGAATTTTTCCATATTTGACATGTGATACAGAAAATTAACCGGACATAAATATTTTTTACCATTTTCTGTTGATTGTAAATGTTCCCTTCACGGCAGTGGATATTAGAATACTTCTCAATGTCCTTCCCACATGTTTCCTTCTTCTGGCTTAACTCTTCATGCTTCAAACATTACTTGCAAATGAAAGACCTGGAGGGACCTCCATCAGTGGCAAGAGCTATGGCAATCAAGTTAAAAGTGAGATGTAAATATTAAATTGAACATTGCTTGCATTGGAGACACCATCACCATCTAGAAAACAACTGTCCATTCCATTTGGGAGATCTGACTTCTCATGGGAACATTAGTTATGAGGGCTGCCAAGGTCAGGTACAGGTCTCCCTTGAAACTCCTGACACATCTTAAGCTCAAATGGAGCCCGGTTTTTTTATTGTGTTTCATGATTTTGGTGGAGGCTTTTGGACTGCTTGAGCCATAGGCAAGTGAGGTTAGATGAAAATTGCCAGAGAGATCTGGGAACATGTCTAGGTAATTACCAAAGCTGTTGAACAAACACCTACCCTTTCTTAAAATCTCACCAACCAGGAAAACCAAACCCCAAACCAATGCATTTTATATATCAAGATTTATAGTAAGTCATATTAGAAGGTTTTTTTCTTGAATGCTATTTTTGAGTGCAAAAACAACTCGGGGGTCAGATCCTATTTTAATTAGAAAAGCCTCAAACTGGAAGCCACATTTCTGATTTTCATGGCAGGTGTGTAATTTAGAGCAATCTATGAATAACACAAAGGAAACTTTTCTTTTTGAGCTTGACAGGTTTTGTTAAATGATTAGTTTTCTTCAGGCTGAATTCTACTCTGAAAAGAAAATTCAATCAACAATCATGCTTCCCGTTGCTACTTAGCAAATGCTTTTTCACTTGTTTCCATCTTTCTTCATTCATGTGAAAAACTAATGGAAAAATTACATACTCATAACCCGAATATGAATGATAATTTGTTGCATGTGAAGTAAAAAAATAAAGCACAGGTTTCTTAAAATAAAGCAAGACCAGTCAGTTCAGTGGAATAGGATGAGGGGGGTGGTCAATACTGCATGTTTAGAGAAGTCAGACACTAAATGTTTTATTGTTTTTGTTTCTAACTCATGCAAGGTTGGATGCAGCTGTTAGCATTGAAGAGGGTGTGTGAGGGCAGGTGAGGCATCTCAGTTTATATGACATAGATTAAATCTTTATATGACATAGATTAAATCTTTCTTGATCAAGTTATTTGGTAACTTGAAACTAAAAGCTTTATGGCTTAAAGTACTTAATTTCAATTCCAGAGATGATATGTGGCAGCAGAGATGGTCTTTTAGTGGAACTGTTCATTCCTTTGCCTGAATCTAGAACTATTTCTCAGACTATTATTTTTTTCTGAATATCAAGGGAAAAGTGATAAATGTGCCTCCAAAATGTGTATTAAGTCTGAACAAACATGAAAGTTAAGTCCAAATATACTTTAAGTATTAACAGGCTTAAATGATTTATGTTGGCCTAGCTGTACTTGGGATGGCTCTTAGGACAGGATGGGATCTTCTCAGATTCACAGCCTTAACTTAGAGGGGGACAAAAACCTTTTGAGAGTTAATGTAGTGTAGAGCTATGGATATAACAATGGTCTTATAAATAAGACCATTTTTTCCTTTCAGTTTTTTTACATTTATAAAGTAGTTCCTTATGACAGATCTCTTCAGAGACAGAAAAGGAGTCAGAGGTTCTAAACCCCTTTATGTGAAAAAAAAATTAAAGTGAAAATCCCTTGTTCTTGTCAGTGGAACTTGCAAGAATGAGAATTGTCACAAACAAAAGCATATTTCTACAGAGAGTGTCTAATGATGAAAGAAAATATGAATCTGGTAGATGAGATTGTTTGTTTTCATTTCAAGTGTTTTTTTCAGATTGCTTTAATGAAGAATACATTTCTTGAAGGCCTGGGCCACTGCCTAAATCCCTTGCTTGCTGAATATTTCCCATGCCTTTCTGATTTTTTACTCTGCTGCATATTGCCTTGGAAACCCAAAAGAAGCTTCTACATTGCTATGGAAACAAATCAATATAACTATATTTACATTTTGTTTGTAGACCACATAGTGTAAAACCCAAAACACATGCCTGCATGGATAGAATATGGTATATACTTGGGGAGGTTTTGTTTTCTTTTTAATTAAGAGAAATATTAGGTGATGCTGAAACAAGTGTCTGTTTCGTTCTGCTGCAGGGGAAGAAGAAACCATTCCCACTTTCTGTCATGTGTTATTTTAATTCACAGGTTTTACAGTCAGTCTTTCAAGGATTGTGACACTAATCTTAGATTAACACTGACTTTGGTTTTGTAAGTGCTTTAACTGGTATTTTACCAAACCTAAATTATATGCTCCTCTAAATGGCAAGAATGTAGTTATGTTTTCCTATAAACATTGGAGAATTACTGTCTTAATCTGACAGCTAGAAGAGCCTTTCAACCCACACTAAACCACAAACCCATACTGCCACCTTCTTTGCTACCATATTACCTTTCCAGAACTGTTGGCAAAACATTTTACACTCGTTTGACTTATGAGTGGCTCACAAATCCTCTTCTGAACTTTTCAAAGACCCTATTTAAAGTAGAAAGCTTTAACTTCTGGTTAAACTATGCAAAAAATGACTACATATTTTTTGTTTTATATTTTACTTTGATAATTTTCTCTGACTGGTCTCTCTATAAAGTACTGAATAACTTGTATCTGCTTTATTCTTCTGTGTGTCTTTATACACACCTTTGTATAAATGCAGAGTCTTGCAGTAGGACTTGGTTTTGATTTACATCAAGTGTGCTTTACAATGAACAAATTAGAAATTCCAAAAGCAAATTTACATTTTGCTTTTGCACAATAGTTTGGGCTTTTTAATTAGTGACCAAGTAGAATTTTGAATGCACATACACGAAAAAATACACATGCACAATCTTATCATTCCTATTTGAGGAACTTCACTGATGCAGGAATATCAAACTAAAGTAGGAATATATGGCTTTATCATGAATATGCAATTTAGCAAGTATTTTCATTGGTTTAAAAATTTTATACGTTTGAAAGAATTCAAATGTATAAAAAGTTGGAGTAGTCACAGGATTCTGTGCTATGGCTCAATTTCTGAACTTGCATCTACACAGATGGATCCTAGATTCTCTGTGAAGCTCTACTGACTTGAAGAAACAAGGAAAGCAGTCAGTGGGGCATGACATAAATACAAACTGGTTTAAGAGATAATATACAAAGCCAAGTCAGAGGTTATTCTGCCAGCCTGAGCTAAGGCAGGATATTTTATAATCAAATGTTTTGCCCATATCCATCTCTTTACATGGAAACTGTCAGGTTTCTGTGGCACTCCTTTTTTTCTGATTGTAGAAAAATGCTCATTTGAAAGTATTCTGACCCCTATACCATAACTTGTTGAACTGAAGCCAAAAGTGAAAGATAAGAAGAATATTGATGGGTATGGACATGAGTATTTAATTACAAGGATTTTCTACTTTTTCCTGTAATATCCAGAAGCTAATATGAATTGCATCTGGTGGGAGTCTGTACATTCTCAAAACATTTGAGGAAAGAAGCACATGTTGGCAGATTTAAGAGGTAGGGTCATTTCTGGCGTAAATAAAGTAGCAAGTGGTGAAGCAGATGGCACTTCCCTACCCCTTTAGGGTCCTGTTAGATCCCACAAGCCACGAAAGAGATGAGTGCATGTACCTGACATAACTGTAAAGCATACCTGTCCTAGAAGATTCTCCTTTGGAATCACAGGAGGAATTATCCTCAAATTTGGGGAGACAAGGAGCAAAAGTCACTGAAAACCCTATAGCAAGGTTGCAGAAATGGAAGTCCATAACAGAAATCCACAGCAAGTTGCTAAACTTCTCATTCCTCCACTTTGAGCTCCTATTCCCGTTTTACATCATCTAATTGCTCTTTTTAATTAATGTCTTTAGAAGCCCCAGACTTGATCACCCATAGAAAGGCACATTTTTTTGTCTCTGGTATTTTCTGGAAAGAGGTTAAAGTGGATGCAATCCAGGTGAGTAAAGAAAGATGAAAATATTCCTAGTCTCCCATTCTATAAGCATGTGCTCCTTTCAGAAAAGTGAGTATCTCTATTGAAGTTGCTGAACTGCTCACCTGGGCATTTTTCCAGAAGTGGGGCTTTTGGTATTTATTCTGAATTCATACTCTTGGAAGTAAGTTTATAAACTCAAATCTAATTTAAAATCTTAACTTAAAGTAATATTAATTAAATATTTATAATTAGATTCCACCATTTGGTTTTCCTCTGTGTTTTCTGTTTTCAGAGTGTTTCCTTAGCCTTTCAGGTTTGTCTCTTCTCTTGTGTTCTTGCTGCTGGCTGTTAGAGGGAATGGAAAACTATTACTGAAAATATCCTTAGCAGAGATCTATGATATCAAATCTCATTTGTTGGTCACAAAAAGACAGGAGCATTTTATTTCCAGTGACTGTTAAAACTAAAGCAGAGCACTCCTGGAAATATAAGGCACATCCTCGCAGACACTAAAATTCCTCTAATCAGATGGACTTAATTCAGTGATGGTGAGATGCTTAATGGTATTGAGTATCATCAGATAGACAAAGGGACAGATGGAAATAAGCCAACCACACTTTTAGGATTGGCCTTTTTATTTTTTTCCTGATCTCTTGATTGCATGTAATTTAACATTCAATCTTGCTTAGTTTAATTTGTGCTCATTTGCTGTGTAGAGTGATCTATTTTGTCTCCATTTGGCATATGATACTTCTTTTTCTCTGGGTGGTCTTTATTTATCGGATAGTTTGTTCTGTGATCTTCACCTCATTTAGTTTTCTTGTGAAGTGTGATTTGAAGTGTGATTTGATAGTTAGGACTACAAAGTCTTTATTGATATGTTTATATTTGGATGTTTGTTTTTTTTTTTTTTTGAACTCTCATTTCTCCCTCTCTAAGAATGAGGGGATGGTGAAACATCTGATACTTGCCTTTTCCTAGCAGACAGGATTTCCTGACAGTGTTAACTTCCCTCCTTTAAATACCTAGGTAGGGTGAAGTTCAATTGGTCAGTCAGCTTGTAAAAGGTGTTGATATGAACGAGAGAAAGATGTGATCCTGCATACTGAGTTTGTCTAAAACTTGTGAGTTTTCCCAGGTGAGGTTTTGTCTTGGTCTGAACTTGAGCACAGTCACACATGGAAAGCACATTGATGGATAACTCCTGTGTGTTACACATGTCAGTAAAAATGACCAGACTGTTAAAACTGCCAAAGGTCCTACTGCCTAGAGGAGGTTAGAGTAGTAATAAATCTTGCCAGTTGGTTTTCTGCAGGCAAAGTAGAAATATTTCCACCTAAAAGTGAAGAGCACAAGTCCTCATCATCACTTTGTTTAAGAGAGAACAAAATGTCAAATGACTGAGCAAATCCATGCAGCCTTCTCATTCAATTGCTGTCAAAGGAGGAGTTTGAAACATGGCTTTGACATGCATCCAAAGCAATGACTCCCTTCATGCTTTATGTGGAAGGTGACAATGCAGTGATAAATGTATTCTTTACAATAGAAAGAAAATTTTTCACCTCCTTCCACACGTTGGCTTTCTGTGCAGTGGAAAGGGAAAAAACCAAGAAATCAGAGCATGAAAACTTTGGTGAAAGCCTGACTACCCTGTACTTAGCTATCAAAATATCTGAAAAGCAATTTTAACAGTTGACAGAGAAAACTGTAAAACTTTGAGCAAATATTTAGAAATTAAAACTGCTCTTGCATCCAAAAGAACAGATGCTTCTTTCTGACAGAGGACTGTCTTTACAGGGGTTATTTCAAAGCACTGATACAGTGACATGGTATGTAACCCAAAATGAGCTGGAATAACACACACATACACACAAATTACAAGCCATTATATGAGAAAAGGAATATATAAGAAATAGACATACTAGAAAATTAAAACATAAAAGAGTAAAAAACCAATGCTCTTTCATTGTATAATGCTAAAGTTTGCATTAATTATAGTAGAAATAAGATTTAAGAAGGATCTGTGATTTTCAAGATGACTCTACATCTTTAAATCAAAAAAATCTTTTGCAATTACTTTCTTGTGTCTTGTTTTTACCCAGACACTAAATTTTTTGCATTTGAACTGTTTCTTCAGGTCAGAAGTGTGCTCTAATTGATGTGGCATGGCAGAGTATGGCTCATTTTCAGCACAGCTTGCAGGAGAATTGAACGACTTTGATCACTATTAATAGGAGTCCTACCCCCTGTCTCTGCTCAGTGTGTGCTGAAGATTTGCCCCAATGTCAGGACATATTTGCAACACTAATAAAAGCCTTTGAGAAACAAGCAGTGTTTTATGCAGGCTTGGAGGGCAAAGGTGGGGGTGGGTAGAAGAAGGAAGAAGCAATTTTCTGTTTGTAAAGGTCACATCTGATGTGGTTTTGAACTCTGTGGTGTTGTAGATAATCAGGTGAGACAACTGTCATTGGTGATTCAGCCTGACCCTTGTCTGCTTAGGTTATAGGACCTGTGGGTCTGGCATAACCTCAATTTATTGGAGATCATATCAATGTCTGTCAGCATCTGAAAGGAGGGGGCCAAGAGGATGGAGCCAGGCTCTGCTGGGTGGTGTCAAGCAATAGAACAAGAGGCAACGGGCAGAAAATGATGCACAGGAAATTCCAATTGAACATGAGGAAGAACTTTACTGTGCAGTGACTGTGTGTTAGAACACTGCCCAGAGAAGCTGTGGAGTCTCCCTCACGGGAGATATTCAAGCACTGTCTGAACACAACCCTGTGCCTTATGCTGTGGGATGATCCTGCTTTATCAGGGAGGTTGGACCCTCTGTGGTCCTTTCCAAGCTGATCTATTCTGTGATTCTGTGATTTTTTCACTGAAGACCAAGGTAACTGGCATTTTATCTCTATATTCACCTCTTTTGACTGTTATTAAACAAAAACTACAGAGTCCAGTAGAGTAATTATCTCCTTTGTATTTTCCTGGGATTCACTGGCTCCCCCTCCATTTCCCCTCCCTTATCTTGCATGTTTGTCTATACAGATATTATAGCTTGAATGGCATGTTGTCTTCTTTTCTGATTTGTACTCTTACATGGAGAAGTAAAACAAAGAAATTGCCTCATCAGCAAACAAATTGCATGATCATTCTTGATATCCCTGGTCATCATTTCTATTCCTGTTACCTACCAGACCCAAGGGCTTTGGATGAGTAACAGTGGGGAAAAACCAATATAGAACATGGATGTTGACCATGACAAGAGAACTTTGGGCCTTTAAGCTGTCTGAGGAAGGATTCAAGCTATTATGTTTTTGTAAGGAAAGGTGCTGAACTGGCATATTTGGTGGAAAATAAAAAAATGGACTGTAGCACAGAAACATTCTAACAGCACATCTGCCAGAGAAACCAACAGAAGCAAGACATTATTATTTTTAATTAAAATGTACCTTTTAATTTAAGAATTTGACCCCAAGTCTGTGTCTTGTCATATGTCACTAAGAAATTTGCTGTACCTGAAACATTAATTGTGATTTTTGTGGATTTTTTTTACTTCCCCCCACCCCGAATCAATGAAGCATTATTTTATTCTTGTTTCTGTCAGAAATTATTACATTTGTCATATATTTAGTTTTGGAAAACTGCCATAATTTTTATTTCATCATGCAAACTCATGTCATGGCTGGACATCTATTATTGTCCCTGATGTCCTGAGGGTTGTATCACACACTAATAGTTTAAAGAATGTGACTTTAAGCCCACCTAAAATGGGAAAGGTTAAACTCTGTAATTAATCCACTACATTGGGTGAGTTACACCACACATGAACATCAACTTGATACTGTGAAGATTTTTATCTTTTTCTCTCCCTCTCTAAAATTGCCATGGAGGAGCCCTGACTCGTGTAAAAATTTAGGGTCCAAATGTTAGTTTTTCATTTGTTTACTACAAGCTTTCCTCCCCTTTTAATCTTATTTTGGGGACACTTATAATTTGTGTGTGTTTCTTATTTTTCAGTACTATATGCAGGAACATTTGGCCTTCAAACCTCCACACCATTGTAGCCCTGGAAGTGCCAATGCCTTAAGCTCCTGTATAAACACAAAGAGCCCACATCAGCCTTTCTTATGCTGCCTCAGAGAAACTATTCTAGTCCCAGATCATTCCCCAGCCAGCAAAGCTGAAAAATAAAAAGTGGCAGTGGTTCCAATGAGATATTTTTACTGAAGAGATAGATGTTTATAGGTACAGTAGCTCCAAATAATAGCAGCTTTGATAAAAGTTGAACTACTTTATACCAGCAGGTGTGTTGCCATACACTAGTAAGAAGCTTTTCAACATTTTTTTCAAATTAGTTTAGTTCTGCTCAGCTGTTGACTGAGAAGAGAAGCCAATGTAGATCAACAAAAGTTAAATAATCCAAAGCCAAAACACAGCCCTGTTCTCCAGATGTTGCCATCTGGTCTCCAAGATTCTTTTTACTTATTCATTTCTCTTGAAATCCCTCCTCAAATCCATTTTCTTTCAACCTGACTGCAGAGTTCCAAGTGGGACAGAGTAGGCAGCGGGCTTTTGTTTTGCTTGGAAAACATTCACACCATCACTTCTTTGAAGAAATGGCTGCGTTATGACTGACAGTTTTCAGATTTTTTTTCCCTGCATTTGTTTGATAGCAGCCTGCAGAGGCTGCTGCAGCTGGGAGAAGAGGTTTGCTGCAGTCAGAGCCAGCCTGCAGGAACCCTGCAAGACCTTGGAGCACCTGCCCCAGCTACAGGAGGTAACACCATGGCAGGGTTCTCAACTGCTGACAGGCCCAAGCCCAAGGATCATTGCATGGAGGGTGCAGCTTGCCATTATGGCCACGGATGCATTGTGCAGACCTCCTGCTCTCAGCCGTGGGCTGAGTGGAGCACCTTCTCTTCCACTTTTTGTTTCCTGTCTGGTGCTGACATGAAGCATCACTCTAGTATTGCACAGCTCTCACGGATCTACCTAAGCTACAAGCTGAGAGAGGATCTGACACTGCTGCATGCCACAGAACTCTTTCTCTATACTCATTGACAACTCCACTCCAAGCTTAATGTCAACTGTTTTATTTGCTGTGGTTTTTTCCCCTCACATTTCTTTCAATTGTGTGATTACACATGGTAAATGAAAACTGCTGTATGCTGAGAATTCTATTTTGCTATCAGTTAAACTCACACAGCCTGGCTGGCTTTTGAAATGAGCCAGAAGTGGTGGCAGTGATTAGCTTTCTGTTGGAAAATTTTCCCTTCCCTCAGGGAAGTGTGCAGGGAAAAATGCTGGTATGCAGACATAAGTTCACCATGTAACTCATCATTGCAAGTCAGTGCTTGCTGCCTCTGACTGCTCACAGCCTTTTACCAAGTTGGTTCAGTATGATCCTTCCTTGATCTGTCCCTGAAACCACTTTGCCTTTAGGACACAAATACCAGATAAGAAAGAGTCAGCCTTGTCGTTAAGGGGTCTAATATCTACAGATCCTAAATATGAAGGACCTGAAATTCCAGTTTGTAGATGAACATTCTTCAAGTGGGAGCAGTTGTGAAATGGGCACAAGCTGCAAATTCTGATGAGAAGCTCAAAAGCCAAGTTTTTCTCAGACACTTTATGAGTCCTTGAGGAGTTGTGTTGTAGTTTGTCAGCTGTCATACTAAAAATGCCCAATCACCAGAGATTTTTGTCAGCAATATAGACAGTCTTTCCTCTTTTTTTTTTTTTTTTTAAGAAGGAAGGTAATGTTTATCTCTTGATGTTCTTTCCCATTCCATTGCAGCAGAGAACAATGATACTGCAGCCCAGTTACTGTTCAATTTGACTAGCACTAGGAGAGAGGCATTAGCATTGCAGAATAAAACTCTGCCAGTTTCCCAACTTTCTGTGCCTGCATGTTCCATTAGGGATCCAAACAGTTAAAGATCCATGAAGTAAAACTGGATCTTATACTGCTTTGGGGCAAAACAAGGCTGGCAGAGCTGTTTGAAGGTGATGGGATATCTCTCTGCCAGTGGAATGGGAGCAGAAGGATGGCTTAAGGGCCCATGTGAAACCCATTGCACTAAGTACAGATTTTTGTTTCCAGCAAGGGCATTTAATCATGTCTGAAATGCCTGTCTAAAGGGATCTGTAGTCCTGAGATTATCTCTGTAAATTCCTGCAATAATAAAAATGGCTCCTATCCAGAAATGTAGGCTCCTGTGATATAAATCACAAACCACTATGGAATAGCAGTTAATCTACCAGCAAACCTGACTTGTTTCAAAAGAGGCAACACAAGCCCATTCTGTCTTCACAGAGCCCCAAACACTTTCAAACTTGGCCCTTTGCATCATTATTTAACAAGAGTGAATAAAATTGCGTCTCACATAGCACTAAACCTTTCTATGCTTTGACACAGGAGGAAAAGATTCACCCTAGATTCTGTCTTGTACTACACTGTAATGGTTCTCTGTGACAAAAGGTGTTACCATGACATGAATTGTTGCATGAGGGGAGAATCAAATATCTTAGTTAACCTGAGGAGATGAATTTAATCAAATGTCATCCTTTCAGAAAGTTGAAGGAGAATTTCAGTTTGATTCTCCAAAAGTATAACCTGACTCCAGACATCCATCTTGCCCATTGAATTTAAAAAGTGAGGGGTACTCCTGACCAGTTATGTGGGGCATTTAATCAGACAACAGGATTCCAGAAAAAGCAGGAAGGGCTGAACTCCCACAAGTTTTTCCATCATGATTTGATACAAGCTGCCAAAAATGATTTATTTCAGAATGTGTGAAGTTTGCTTTTGGCCTGAGAGATGTTGGTTTTCATAATGTCACCGTGGAAACTGTTGACAGAACTGGAGGAAAGTGATCCACTTATCCCACAAGATTCAGCAAAAAACAGTGCAACACACAGTCCATGCTATTCATGGATGGCATTCAAAAGACTAAATTCTAGGGGTTATGAATACTAGTTAGCCCTCCTGCTGCAGATTTTAACAGTCAGTGTAGTAATCAATTATACACATCTCATTAAATCTGTATGAAATCTATGCAGACAAAATCACTTGTAATTGTGAACAAACTGAAAAAATATCTCTAATAGAAGACTGATAAAGGCACAATAAAGACTGATAAAGGCATTATGACATTTTACACTAAAACATCATAATTTATTACACTAAGATTGAAATGTTGTTACATGTTGTTAAATATTGAACACAGACGACTTTTTATAAAGTGACTTTCATTTTTTGCTGGGTTAAAGATGGCTGATCTCAGGAAACAGAAGCTGTAATTGTGACCTCTTCATTTATTTATTTAATAACTTTCACAAATAAATGATGAAAACTCATTTTGGTGAAACAGTCATCTCAGCACATCCCTGGAGTGGTAAATATGAAAACCATCAGAAGTTCAGCACTTCAGCTGAGCCATCATTCAAGTTGCATCAAAGTTGTTTCTAAGTGGGTGATAGCAGAACTCTCTCAGCAACAGAAGTAGCTTAAATGTAATTGGTGCCAAAGATTTTGAGACAGCATGATTACCTGGGCACTCAAATGCATGGTGAAAGACAGCCATATGTAGGAGGTATGATCCAGCAACATTCTTTAAAGCCCTAAATAATATCCCCTACAAAGAGGGACTTAAATACACCTTGGATACTCTTTCCTCTCACAATTCTAGACTTCAAGCAAGTCCTTCACACTTCTCTATTTTAGCACATCACTTTTGAAAATTGGCAAATGTTATCTCATTTTAGTTTTGCTAAATTAGAACGTCACTGATCATTGAAAATGCCTTCATATATTTTTCTTATCTACTAATAATATGTGAAGCCAAATTAATAAAGTAGTTTACTTTTCTTTTTCTCTAATCAAAAGATGTCGTTTTTACCACAGGTAACTCACAAACCTTATTTTTAGGGAAAAAAACCCAAACAAAAACAACTGAAAAACACTTTTCATGATGTCAAGTGGGTTTTTTTTGGTAATATACTTCATCTGATCAAGGATCTACTTATTTCAATTTGACAGTGGTTTTTCCAGGGAGGATTAGCATTGCTCCAAACACACTGGAAATTAATTGGAAGTTCACCTAGATTAGATATTTCCATGCAGTGCACCACAATAATAAAAGCAGCAGGGAAGGGTAATAGGTCTTGAGTTTTCTGTTTGTTGGAGCCCAAGTTACAGCAATGGTTAGATGCAGGCAAATATCAGTGGCTGTATGGCTGCTTAAACTGTCACTCTGATAGGAGCCACATCCTGTTTTGTTGTCTGGAAGGTATTAAAGAAATAAAAGCAGATACGAAGACATTCTTGAACATATGGCAACATTTTTTCTGCAAACCACATTCCAGGGTCGACAATCTCTATGCAAAAAGCATTTATGTGCTTCTTACCACCAGCTCATCTGTCTTTTAACCCTCTGGGGAATTAAATGAAAAATGCCTGTTACAGGAAGGTTAAGGGTGAGCTTTTGTAGTATGAAAGGCAGGAAATTCAGAGTAACTTCGTAATAAGTTCCTTCGCTATGACCCAAGGAAGGTTGATGAGGTACCCAAGCACAAGGTAAACTTTAATCTTAAACTTGGGTGCCTTGCTTAAACACACTGCTGAAACAGGACCCATGTGATCCTCTTGATCTATTACCATTTTTGGAAAAACACCAGGATAATATTTAGCCTGAAATAAGTTTCACAGGAACTTGCTGAACACAAATTGTGAGAGTGTGTTGCTATTAACCATAGGCTACAAAAGTCAGTTGGATGTTGCTAGCTCTTATGTGGTGATATTGATAATTGCTGCCACCTTCTAGAACTCTCTAAGACATGATCACAAGAATGTAACTGACAGAGAAATCCCAGTGACTGGAAAATGAGGGGGAAAATTGATTTTTTTTGGACAGGGGAGCTGGACTTCTAGAGATTTGTGGCTGGAAGTGGTCACATTTTATTGCAAGAATATAACAAATATCTGCTAACAACGGCTCTCAACATTGGCACAATTACAGTAAAGACTTGAAAGTTAGAAAAAATTTGCAAGACATCTAGAAGTTTTTCATCCTCACCACAGTGACGATGACAAAAGTAATTTCCAAATGGCAAAATGATCAATAGGGCCCTGGAAAAAATGTATTTGCAATCTTCACTGATATAGTATACCACTGAAGAATTATAATTTCACAGAACCAAACCATTTTGTTTCAGTGAAACTTCTACATATTTATTGTAAATGTTTAAAAGCATTTTGGAGGGAAAATTACCTCTTTTTTTAAAGGGGAAAATTCTACTTTCATATTCCCTCCCACTTCTCTTCTATGAAATGGGAAAAGCTAGAGAAAAGTTAACAGTTATTGTTTCTTCCTCAGCACAGTCAGTTGGTATCCTGGGCACCATGGGCTGTATCCTTTAGGAGATGACATTGATGAGACACATCAGGTATGTCTTGGGTGAAATCCAGGTTATTAACCAGGAACGTGCACAACTGTCTATTGCATTCATCACAGAAGAAAAATGTCAACAGCAAAGCAATCTCTTTGTCCAAGTACTCAACTTTTCCCTAGCAAAGTATTGGATCTTTTAAGACCTCAGATTCTGGTTTCTCCCGGACCTCTTCAACATCAGCAGCTTGGTGTGTTTCTGTCTGGTAATTGCTTTTGTTTCTTACAGGAATGGAGGCATGTGGTGTCCCAAACAGCAAATCCCTTTGCTCCCCAGGGAGAGTACTTTCACAGATTTGTCTCCAGAAACTAGTGAGACCCCATGCCAAGGACAACAGCTGCCATTTTCTATAGTGATCCTTCTCTATGAATGGAGAGTATTTGAATCTTCCATTGCTGTGGGCTTTGGTTTTTGAACACATCAAGGTACATTAAGAAAAACTGTCATTACAACAATGAAAACATACTAGGAGACTGTCATAATCTTTCACTATAATAACATGTAAGGAAAGTTTCTCTTTATATTGTAACATTTATTTCACTCCATCCTTACTAGTGTGGATTTATGAAAGTTAAAAATGTTTCCCAAAAAAAACCAAACCAAAAAAAAAAAAAAAAAAAAAAAAAAAAAAAAAAAAAAAAAAGTAAAATGACCTATTCATCCTAGAATATTTAGAGAGAAAATCAATGTTTTCAATTTCATTTAAAAAACCTCAAACAATGACAATACAAAACCAAAAAACCCCACATGAAAACTTTTAAACCTTACTGGAAAATGTCTTAAGTTTTATTCCTTTAGAAGTTTAAAAATTATTTATATTTTTTCAATATATGCTAATTTGAGTAACTTTAAAACATTCTACTATTTCTGACATGTATTATACACAAATAAGTGAAATATCATAATATTACATTTCAAACCTAGTGATCTGGAAAAAATATTTTTAATATTAATGCTTTTAAATTGTAGATTAATGCAATTATAAAAAAGAAAATCACAGAAAAAGTCAGACAGAAACTAAATAAATATACTTTTTTAAAAACAATGGATTTTTTTGGAAACAGCTTCCAAAACTTCCTGGAAAGTGTTATTGTTTCTCCAAATCTAGAAATCAAGTAGCTTTTCAGTTAGGGAATAATTCAGAAGTGTGCTTAGATTGAGGGGTGATTGAATCTTCAGGGAAAAGTCTGCAGGCATCTGACTGTTCAGCCGTCAAACAAAAAAAATATCTCTAAGACAAGATTTTCTAATTTAAATATACTTTTCTCCCCAGTCAATTGCTTTATATTGATTTTTTTTTTCAGACAGAAAATACAAGTATCTATGTAGACAGATTCCAAAGAGGGCTGGGAAGGAAAAACCTTATTTTAACAATCCTGAAGGATAGATTTTAGTTGAATTTTTTGCATTTGACACCTCTGCTGGGTAAGCCCTTGATACAACACTGGGCGATTTGTCTCAGAGCACACAGTGTGCATGATAGGTATGCTGATAAAATCTTCTCAGACCATATGATACCTGCTTTGAAGAGTAACTAGAAGCTCACTCTCCTAGAAAACTCACATATTTTTATTACTTGTTAGTCATTATGACTGTTTATGACTCAAGGTTTTCAAAAGATTGTCAATACCAAGCTAACAAAGAAAATACCTTTTCCATTTGTGTTGGCATTTCCCTCATTTCTGAAACTCACAAAAACCCAAACAACTGTTTTCTCTGCTTAGAGAGGCTATGACATTAGAATAGAGAGCTGCTCTGTTAGCAGACCATTAGCAGTTCTCATGTGCTTAATTTGCACAAAGCTTAGAGCTTTGTCTCTAACCTCCAATTTAATTAGTAGATAGAGTCTGTTAGAGGTTATAAAGCAATCACTGGAAAACTAAGACTGCTACAATCTCTGAAACAATGAGATGACAGAGGTAGTTGAGAAGTGCAGAATGGAGTTTCAGCTGTCCCCAAATAAACCAGTCCCCGAACACCATTGCAAAACAGTGCAAAGTTCTCAGCTATGTTTCCCTAGCTGTAAAAAGAGCAAAGCTTTCATCCTGCACTATCCTCTATTTACTCATCTTCACCACAAACAAGAAGTCTTTGAAAACTTCATGGTACCTATAAAAGCAGATAACTCACAGTCTCCGTGGAATATCAGAAGATGACTTAGCTAGTTAAAAGTTTTTCAACAAACTGAGGAGTCAGTGAATCTCAGGGAATATTAACCTGGACACTGAGTTTAAATGCATAAAACCACATCAACACAGAGATTATTTCAGTTGGAAGAGACCTATGATTATTGTGAAGCCCAAGTGCCTGAAAAGGTTATACTAAACTGATGACCTGAATTCTGAGGATGCATAAACAATGTAAAACCAAGGGACAGCAGCAAGATTTGCTTTTCTGTCCATGGGCTGAAACCATCTAGAAGATCAGCAGCTGAAATATCTTTTAGTTGTATAAGGAGTAGTAGACATTGTCACCTTCTTGTTCAGAGGTTCCTATTAAAAATACAAGTTTTCTGCCTCATTAAAAAAAAGCCCCCAAAACAAAAACCCAAACAAGCATTTAGTTTAGTGGAAAGTGAGCTGAAATATGGCACCATATGCCTTTCATGATCTCTAACACTAGTTACACTCCTGATTAACAATTTGGAAAACAACAAATGGATGTGTCTGTTGATAACTGGCACCAGAGCATTAACTAAGTTGCAATTAATCACTCAGAACTTGTTTGAGCATTTTAGTAGACCTGCAATTTAATCTTTATGTGGATGCCAGAATAAGAAAAATTCAGCAGACATTTTTAGTGTTTATCTTCATTGTGTCCTCAGCAGCATTTAGATAGATCTCCTTCATGAAGTCTAAATATAGCTTTCATAAATGGTTTTTAATAGCCTTCTGATAAAAAGAATGCAGAAATCTCAAATGCAAAGGGGTTTAGAGAGGCTGTTTTCTAAAGGACAAAATCTGTATTTCCTGATGTTGCCAAAGTTCCAGAATTGCATAGCAGGTAAGAAGCGTGCAGAAAAAGGAGTTTATATTTCAATTTTCTTTCCTGCTAAATGTTCAAGTCTTGATCAAAAAGAAATCTGACTCTGATGAGGCAGAGCAACTGTCTGGTGCACACCTTAGTCATCATCAAACACAAGGCTTTCTTCATTGACCATGATATTAAGCAGGGTACAAAAAACCCTAGAAGAAGTGCTGTAGACTGCAGAGATTATTAACACATTTATACCAACATTCATACTTCTGGATGCCACAAAGCTCTGGGAGTGAAATGCTGTGTTTGTGTGAATTAATTTATTTCACTTTGTGAAAGAATACACAGCACAATTGAATCTTCTTGTTCTATTTCTTCCTTAATATAGGGCTTGCTTGATGTGATTTTCAATGCTACATTGTCAAAGTTATTTTCTGAGAAAACATTGCTTTTCTTGGAATTCCTTTTCTTGGACCAAGCAGGGGAGCTTGTGAAAGAGACCCTGCCCTGTGTGCTGAGGAAGCATGGGAGTCTTTGAAATAGACTGGTTTGTCTGGAGCAGCGGTAGCAGTCTGATGCAGTGTCCTCTTGCAGTGTCCCCCATGTGATCATGTGATACAGTTGTTTGTGTTGGAATGGACCTTAAAGATAATCTAGTTCCAGCCTCTCTGCAGGAACACTTTCCACTAGACCAGTGCTCAAAGCCTCATCCCACCCGGCCTTCAATGCTTCCAAGGATGGGGCATTCTCACCTGCTCAGGGCAACCTGTTGCAGCGCCTCACCAGTCTCACAGCAAAAAATTACTTCCTAATATTTAATCTAAACCCACTCTCCTAGTTTTAAAGCTTTCCTCTCTTGGCCTGTCACTTCATGCTTTTGTAAAAAGTCCTTCTCCATCTATCTTGTGGGCTCCTTTCAGGTACAAGACTGTAAACAGGTTACCCCTGAACCATCTGTTTTGCAGGTGGAACAAACACAATTCTCTCAGCCTTTCCTAGGAGGAGAGCTACTCCGTCCCTCTAATCCTCTTGGTAGCTCTCTGGACTTTTTTCAACAGCTCCATGTCCTTCCTGTGCTGGGACCCCAGAGCTGATGCAGCCCTGCAGGTGGGGTCTCACCAGGGCAGAGGGGTGGAATCCCCTCCCTCACCGTGCTGGCCAATCTGCTTTGGATGCAGCCCAGGACACGTTTGGCTTCCTGGGCTGGGAGTGCACATTGTCAACTCATGTCCAGCCTCTCATCCACCAGCAATCCAAAGTCCTTTTGGGAGGGCTTCTCTTGATCTGTTCATCCCCCAGCCTGGACTGATACAGGAGTCACCCCAACACAGGTGCAGCACCTTGCACTTGGCCTTGTCAAACCTCATGAGATTTCCATGGGCCAACATCTCTAGCTTGTCCAGGTCACTCTGGAGGGCATCTCATTCTTCAGGTGTGTAAGGCCCCAAAAAACTTACCCATCAAGGCTTTTAAAAGGGCTTCTGGTTGTTCTTGTACTCTGAATTAGACACACAGGAGAAACACCAACAAGACATTATCAAGAGATTAAAACAAGAAAAGACTTTACTTTTTTTTACTGAGAAAATCCGAGAACTTTGGCAAAAAGTTTAGTGCAACATTCAATCAATGTAAAATGCTTTTCAAAACATGATCTTACCCTGTTGAAAGTAGCAAACTCTAAGCCCATCTGATTTTAAGTTGCTCAAAATTTTGAGAAGAGATAGTTAGAAGAAAAAGGAAGGCAAAAAAAGATTTGGAAAATGGCACATACCAATACCAGCTCTGGGGTTCCAGGGCTGTTCAGCTGATAGAAATCCCCAGAGAAAGGAGGGTTAACATACATGCTTGTCTTGTGTTCAGCCTTAAATAACCCTTGGTCTTCCTGGGCCTGTCCCCCAGGTGGGATTTCCAGTCATTTGGCCAATTAGGAGCTGAGTTAGGGGCTCCAGGGACAGGTGCATTGCCTCAAATGGGCCAGTGATTGGCAGCCAGTACCAGGCTCTGGAGATGGGAGGTGTAGAGAAGGGCACTGACTCTCAAGTGGAAGATCCAACCTGCCCCTTCCTCCCCTCACATGCACTCAAAAGGTCTTGAGACAGCAATCTCTCCATTCCCTCACACAGGTGTGTCAACTGCACCACACAGCTTGCTGTCATCAGCTAATGTGAGGAGAGTGCACTTGATCCCTTCATCTGTGTTGATTATGAAGATATTCAATAACTCTGATCCCAAACCAGACCCCTGAAGGGACACCACTGGTCAGCTGATATTCATCACAACTCTGAGCCATTGACCAGTACCCTCTGGATGCTGCCATCCAACCATTTTCTTTTATGTGACCTAGAATAAAAAGTGGAGCCCTGTCAGTTTAGAAAGGTAGCACTGCTAAAGCATACAGACAGCAGTTAACGGGATTGGTTCAAAGAGGTGTAACTTTTAATTCCAAATAGAGGCTTTTCAGCTACCCTGCTCTCCCCAGCGATACTCTTCATTCAAATTTGCATTCTCGTTGGCAGAGATTTTCTCTCAATGCCTCAGTACCTTTCAGTGTTCCCACTGCACACAAAAATGCAAGCTTCAACACAAAATGAATCTTTAGTTGATGTGGCTGTTTCTCCATTCTCTTGTTTTCATGATGTATTTATTTCTGCATGCTTAGAAGTAAGCTACAGCAGAAACTGTATGTGTTGATCTACCAACAGGTTCACATGAACAGTCATTTCTTATCTATTTTATGTGAGGAAAAGAAAGATTTAATTCAAAGGTTTCACCTGGTAGACAGTTTTTAATAAGATTGTGAAATTGGTGCTCTGTGAGTCTTAAGCAGAATATTCTTGACATCAGCAGTTATTCCCTTGGTAGAGCTATTATGTTTTTATAATATATGGAAGTCATTTACTATATGAAAGGTTGTTTATGACCAAGGAATTTACTATAATGTTGCAACTGGATGGGGAAAGTTCTGATGTTACTTCAGGGATTGAGTTTATTTGTTAAAAAAAAAAACAAAACATCAAAACCCACCCCCAAAAAGCCTTACATAACAATATGTCACCTAAGAGGTTTATGACTCCCTGTTGCTTTTATTGTGTTCCCACAGGCATAGGCTAAACTAGACAAACTCACAGATATTTTCTCTTGCACACATTTGTGCAGAGGAAGAGTGAGGAATACACCAGGACCTGGCAGCATTTTACCTTCTGCCAACTTTCCTTGTTTAAACTGGAAATATATGCAGTCTAGTTTAGCATATACTAGCTACATAACTCCACAAAAAGCTAAAGTGACAAGTTGTGTGGGGTTTATTGCTCAGTATGCATGTTTTCAATGCAGTAAATAACATATTGACTTCAGGGTTTTAAAAATATGATTGCAAGTTTGGATGTTCAATAGTGATATCTTCCAGGTGGCTTTGATAAAGACTGGCTCAAACCATCCCCTAAGGATATTTTGTTTTGAAAATGTTTATACTCTGCTGCTGAATACTGATGCTAAAAGGTATCTTAAATTTTTTAGGTTATTTCTTACTTATTGTCAGGAATGGGTGGTTGTTGTAGATAAAGTTTGTCAATTTTTCATTTTCTATGTAAATAACATTAGTAGCAAAATGCTTAGCAAAAATACTTTGCTCCTTTTTTCCCTGAATATTTAGAGGAATAAATGGTTCTCTACTCTATATTAATGCATCTCTACTAAGTGCTATGAAAACTATCCTTGTCAGAAAAGAATTCTAGTAGTATTATTCTGCTTTTGTGTCCATTTATTGTGTAGGTACAAATGTCTAATGATCCATCCAGCTAACTAATGTGCAACTACAGTAAAATATTTTTCAACATTTAAGGATATATAATATTCCAACACCTATGACTGGCAAAAAAATCCCAACTCTAAATCTTATTTCTGGCCTCATGATGTGGTTCAAGAGCTATAGATCTTAAAATAGACAGTTTTTTACTCTTTGATGGCTCTGATAATGTATCATTTTATTGCATCACATATGAGATCACACAGAAGATTGCTGTAACACTATGAGGCATCTCTGGAATCCTGCTCAGTGCTCTGCTAACAAAGCTAATAGCCTTGTTGTCTGGGAGACTTATTTTTACATGAAATGGCTATCTGTTCACTCTTAGAGCGAGCTACTACATGTGAAAGCTATCAGTTAATTTTGAATCCATCAGTCTTTGTAGGTGATAATTTTTGCCAGTTTATTCTATTTGTGGTGATAGAAGCCATCTGTCTCTCTCTGTTTTGCACATGCTCAAATTAGTTCTTGCATATTAAGGAAACCTTTTCCCCTTTACTGTTGATGTGCAGTTGCCATTTTGATAGTAATTATAACACTTTCCCTTAAGAGATTCTTTTGAACTTCACCCTTTCAAAAATATCTGCCTTAATGGGCTGCTTATTTCTAGCTAGAAGCATGATTGAAATGTTTCATATTTCTCCAAGCTGTGAGTATTAAATAATTGATAGTTGGGAACAAATTCCTAAGCTGCAACTTAATCACTAATTTCTCAAGCCACCATTTGTGTTGGTCCAAAACCTGAAGCACAGCTTTTTATTTAATCAGGCCACTAGAATGTATTTTTTCCAGAACAATTGCAATCTTTCTCCTTCTCATGAGGCCCTTATCCCAGAGGCTTGCCTTGTTAATGGTTGAAATGCAGCACCCATGAGAAAAATCTGCCATAGCTTGGCCTTTGGGAGGGAGGAAGCACATACATTGTGTTGGCTTTTCTGGGTAGGACTCTCTGCCTCACTCTGGCCTCTTGTTGATGAGAGCCTTGCTTTGTGTGCAGCAAGTTCACTCCCACTCTTCTGCAGCTCAGACCTGGTGCATCCCACAGGGGTGGAGTGCTCCAAGCTGTAACAATATGAGGTTGCTGGCGCTCTGCAGGTCACTGTTTTCTTTGGAGGCAGATGGTTATTGTACTTTCCAATAGAGCAATGGAGTCCCTCGCTGAACAGCATGACCCTGGCTGCTGGGACTTCCAAAATACTGTCAAAAGTATTTTTTGTTGTTGCTGATGCTGCAGAAAGATACAAGTCATAGCTGAGTAAATGCAATGAAATAACATCAGGACAGATATCAGTGGTTACTCACACCTCAAAAATTTCAGAGCTCAAACCGGGCAAAGTTTGGACACTTAATCTGACACACTTCATACATGCTTTTCCTGATTTCTTGCAATACCCTGAGAGATTGCTGATATTTGCAACCTCAAAATTTAATAAAAACAGTTCTTATACTATTCTACTAGAATCCAATATTTCTAAGAAATGCAAATGCAGAAACGACTTTCTAAAGACATTTTCTTTTGTTTCATGTGTTTAACTTGTTTTAAGTGCAAGTTTAATAAGGCACCATAGTTGTGTATCTAAAGAAAAACAGCATTCTTTTATAACTTGCATGTTAAAAGAGGTAATTTATATGTAGAAAATTGGAACAACCGATGTTTGTTTTGGAATAGAACAACGTACATTTGCAACACTGAAATAAACTTTATTGCAATGGGCTGTGGAAGGAAGGGAAACATATCCAGCCGTATCCTTGAAAAGTCTTGCCAGGGAGCTTCAGGTATGTGGTATGAGTTAACCAACACACACATGGGCCCCTAAATTTGCTGATAGGAAAGTGGAAGTTGTGGGCAATTCACTCTTGAGATCTGTAGAAGGAGCTTTTGCCTCTGGGAAAGAAAGGTGTCCTAT
>NW_005054306.1:4901612-4925328 GCF_000277835.1 Geospiza fortis
TCTTGTCAGGAATCCCCATGCACTCACAGAGCTGTAACAAAAATATGATGCCAGCACAGATATTAATCTGAAACATCACAACAAGGTAATAATATAAGGACACCAGCCTGAGATACACTGAATTAATTTAAATTTGATCTCCACAGAATATGACACCCCTGTGTTTTCATGTTAAACTCATGTGTCTTTAGGATCAGCACAAAGTCCTTCAAAGCATATGTTTCATGTCTGCTAAATAAAGAGTCAGCAGTTGATGCACTGAATCTGCTCAGATGTGCATGCACCAAGGTTACCTTAGCAGGCTTGAGCAGTAGTATTTTACCTAATTCAAATAACGTAGAAGCACAGAGGTACAAATATTCCCCTGTATTGTGTTTTGACCTATTAAAAAAAAAAAGGAGAGTCCTACATTCCTAATTTTTATATGACTGTCTTCTTGATGCAGCCTAGGAACATGGAATGGATTACCCTGGTCTAGGTTGCTGGAGGGCATGAATGGTTCTTAAAAGGAGAGTATTGGTTGGACTACATCATCTCTAGTTCAGCAGAAATGTTGGCTGTAATCTGTAAAAGCCCCTTGTGACTGAGATAAATTTATAAATATATGCACCCACTTTGAAAAAAAAAAGTTTGTGGTGGGGAACATACTTGTTTTGGGATGTGGAATGCTGGCTGAACAATATTCCTAAATAGACCAATTGGAAAAAGAAAAGGCTTTCTCAGGTAGGGGGCAAAAGGAGTCAATTAAATATGGAATAGATCATCAGGGGTTGCTTGATAATTTTAGCCTGTCATGGTAAGGCTATACCTACAACAACTATTTCTGATTAACCAATCTCTTGGTTCCACATAACTTAAACTCCTTGGGTCTCTGAAAGTTTGTCTTACGTTCTTGGTACATAAAAGGAAATAGATGGTTTCTTAAAGGAGTATTCCATACACAGCAGGATACTTCTTTAACCAAGTATAAGTTTTGCAAAAAGAGTATGACAATCTGTTTAAGCATCCTGGGAGCGGAAAGGTGGAAAATCTAGTGCTAAAGTCAGAAATGCAGATTACCCTTGTCTTACTCAGGTGAGTCACATTCCATACATTTTCATACATTTTCCAGTGGCACATGCAGTTCTTAGCTGTTGTCACAGGTAGATTGTCTAGTACCCTTTATCTGCTACTGCAGCAGGAGTTCATTTGGTGCCTGCCTTTTTTCACAGTTTTCTTTGGAATAGGACTGGTCATCATTGGTGAGGAAAGTTTAGAGCACAAGTCAGTGGGAGGAAGAAATTATGACGTGAATGGGGAAACAAGACTCTCTTTCTTATTCCCCACAAGGGTGTGGTTGGGAGGAGGTACATCTGCTGACCTTCATCTGTGAAATGTGAGTGGGAAGGAGCAAAATTATTCTATTTATATTCAGACATCCGGCGGCCTTCCAACAGATGTCAACTCAGATCAGTACTTGACATAAGGCAAGGAATTTTCTTTGCCCTGAAGTTCAAAACAAGAAGCAGGTAGAAGATAGGTTTGGCTGAGTCCTCCAGTCTCCTGATATCCCAGGTAGGTTCAGCTCCTGCTTGGCTGGGGTTAAACCACAACACCATGCTAACCCTTCCCAGCCACTCAGGTCTGTGTTTTGGCACTGGGAGAGAAGGATGCTGGTTCTTCAACAGGTGCTGCTGCTGCCTCTGGGAAAACAAACAACATCCCACTGTGGACTGCAGATGTTTGCCTCTGCTACCTCCCCCAAGGCATCCTACCTTGAACATGTTGGGACAGACCACAGCTTTCTGCAATACTTTGTCAGATGCCTCAGATTCCTCCATGGGAACACGCTGCTGACATGCAAGATGATGTGTTATTAATGAGTTTGCCTTTGTCCCACCAATCTAAAAATACTTAGATAATGTTACAGAGGTTTGCACAGTTTGCCAACACATTTGGCTGAAACAAAAAGTGTCTTGTAGTGAGAACTAAGCCCTGGGAACAACTTTTCCATTGGGTTTAATTAGTGGAATCCCATAGTATATTTTATAAGAATACTCTTATAGGAATAGAGTATTTGAATTCTAAAAAAGCCTTTGAAATTGGGGTCAGTTTGGGGCATTCTGCTTCTGCCCATGGTGAGCCAAGCATATTATTTTACTGTGTGGGAACAGCCTGGGAAGAAAATTCTTACCTACATGATACATTTCCCTTTAAAAATCACTTCACTCTCAAGGAAGGTAATGCTGTGGGAGGTCGGTGTATTGTCTCTCACATATTACTCTGCACTTATTCCATTGCAGTCTGGTTTCAATGATGGAGAGAAGTCCTGGATAAAAATAGGAAGGTATAGGAAATAGCACGAGGGAGAAATACCTGGATCTATCCAGAATGGATCAGTCCTCACTGTACTTTTGTATATTGCACGCCACCATCTGCCATGTTTTGTTTTAGATTTCCTAGATGTACATAGAAAAGCTTACTTTGCAACTCCCGTGGCCTATTAAGGGACTGTAAGTTTATTCAATATGCTTCAGAGTTATTATGTGTTGTGCCATGGATCTCAACATGTGTTGTTGCAATTTGTCAGAACTATTGCCAGATGTCCAGAAAGCTCTGTTGGATGTCCAAGTGTGAGGGAAGGGGAGAATGGAGGAGTGGGATTTGTTCATTCTTCGATTCCCAGTGTACTGGCTGTCATGGGAGATTGCAAAATACAAAGGGAAGGGAATGTCACGTTGTTTTGCACTGTAAAGTTTTTTACAGTACCCAAACCACTTTGCATCATCCTCTTACAGGCCTTACCAGGTCTGAAAAGATATTACCTGGAAATCCTAGTACACCAATCATCTTAACAGCACAGGACTGATAGCAGCAATATTTTAAAACAAGCAAAACTTGGGCCCTCAGCCCGGTGGCCTTGCCACTGCCACAAGCACAGATCTTTGATAAAATAATGGATGCCATATGTTGTTTCTTAGAAATGTCATGCAGTTTGAGTAGGAGAATAATTTTCTAGTCCAAGAAAGCTCATGGGGAGCAGAAAAGTCAACAAAAAACTCCTTAAGAAAACAGTAACAGCTCCTTACTACTAAGCCCTTGACTTATTTTGCATTTTATTGAAAATTACTTGTAAAAGACACTATCTGGTGACCAAACACTGTAACTTCCTCAGTCAATTCTGATTGCAAAAATCTATCTGTTTCTGGTTTTTATTTGCCGTTTCTGCAAAGTTCATGGATTATTATCTATAATATTATCTGAGTCATCACGACTGATACTAGTTTGCAAATAACTGGAGTACAGCTTCAGCACTGATTTAAGCTGCCAAATATTATTTTCATTATTCAGCTCAACAATATGAACTGGATGTAGAAACCATCTATTGTGTTTTTCATGAAGTACTGTTTTTCTCATTAAGTGCTTCTCAGGTAAAAATATTTTGGAAAAAGAAAACCATGAGTGGTATAGTGCCAGCAGATTGTGGGATTATGGCCATTTTGTACTGACATTTTTCATTGTTCTTAACACCAATATGATCAGTGCTATCTGAACAGTATAGAAAAAAACAGCCTTGGATGTTAGACTAAAACCAGGCAAAGGAAAAAAATCAGTTTTCCTAGAATCTAGAAAAAATTTCTAAGCTTTTTCAAAGGAATACAGCCTTGAAATGTCCTTTTTTTTCCCTCCACAAAACTCTTCATATCTTTTGGGTTGTTTTGCACATCCATGGGAGTTCTTTGCTGTAGGTAAGAGTGCTTAAAAACACTTCAGAAACAAAATGAGGTGGTTAGTTCTGCGAAACTTTGAGAAACTTGCTCAGATAGCAACGCCCCTGCTAATTTAGAAGATGTAGTGACAAATCCCTAAAAGCTCTCTTCAGTCAAATGGATAGCAATTTCTCAAAATCCAGGATTAAGATATAGGTAAATAAGACCATTCTTCAGTGTGCAGAAGGCAGTGGAGATAAAGAAAGTGATAGTAGCAGGTACTGTAAGACTTTCTTTCATAGCTTTTTTTACTCTTTAATGTTGAATTTACTGTTTAGGAATCTGTGTGTGTACTTCTGTGCTGGTATTTACGATACAAATGGGATTTTTCCTTTTTCATTTTGTATTTCTGCAGCCGAATGCAAAAAACCCCTGCAAATAACTTACAAACAAACAAGATGAACGATTCTACAATTCTTTAGTAGAGCATAACAGGAAACACTTACCTGATTCTCTGTTTCTCTTATCATTTAACATGTACAAAAAATATCATATGCAAGAGAGTACAGATAAAGACATAGAGGAAAACAGCTCTTTTTTTTTTCTTTTTTTTGAGTAGAGATGGCAGCAAATGTCATATTAAGGCCATAGTTGGCTTGATTTTCACACATTAGTTTGGCCATTATGTGTATATGTAGGAACATATGGGAGAGTTACTGCTTAGGGCAGATGGGTCATGTTCCTCTGGGACACAGTGCATGCAGAGTGCTCTCTTTCAGATCATCTAAGGCTGCAGCAGACATCATGGATGTCTTTGAAAGGGTTTTTCTCCTCTAGTGCATTTGCCTGTGTGATTTGGTTGTGTATGAGATTATATCTTCAAGCTGTCTGCAACTGGACCATTCTTATTTGATAGTCTTGGTAATAAATGGCATATGCATTTTTAATATGGGTCTAGTGTAGTGAGGGCATATATTTTTTTTCACACCAGTTGGGAGTTGTGTCTCTACGCATGTCTTCCTGAATGGTTTTGAAGATTGTAGTTCTAAATTACTCTTTTCATACTAAAGACAAAGCAGGTACCTTTACATTTAGAAAATTAATGTATTTTATTCCCTTATGTGTCAGGGAAATCTTTAAATAGTTGGTAAGAATGGAGTTATAATAGCTCAAAAGGGTAATTTAAAAAAAAAATGATGTGTCTTAGCAAGGCAGAAAAGGTGGAAAACATGCCTGTTAGTCTATTTCTTCCATGATAATTTAGAGGAAAAAGTCTTAATGCCTAATAACCACGAGGTGAAATTTGCTTGACTGTCCTATTTATGTGCTGCCTGGGTGAGTTCCTTGATAACATTTGTTACAAAGGGTAGGAGAGTCTAAGGTTAAGGCTCTCAGATCATGTATGGGTCCAATAAATTTTTCAATTTAAATATGCTGAAAAGCCATAAACCCTTATATAAATTAGGGAGAATTTGTGCATGGTCTAGCTCCTGGAGAATAAAATTGACTTTATATACTCTTACCGTGGTGTGGAGCATCACTCTTGGAAAACCTGTTCTTAAACATGATGCAAACTACAGGGAAGGGGTTTCACTGCTGAATGGACACTGGTTAATGGTTTGCTGCTGCTCTGCCCCACTAATTTGATTAATAAGTCTTGTGACAAGTTTTTGGCAGAACGTCTGTGAACTGGACTTTGGAAACCATTCCAGACTCAGCCTTTATGTAAGCAACAGCTATGATTCCACCAAATTCCAAACATGCATGCATTTTATAGACCATAGGTGACAAAATAAAATAGTCGTGCTTGCATGAAAATTCAGGCTGGAAGGGACATCTGGAAGTTTATCAATTTATATGATGATGCTAAAATTTAGAGTAAGAGGAAAATGATAAAAACCTAAGGGCAAATCCTTGGCAGGTAAATGGATTAATGGTTCCTTCACTGAAAAAGAAGTTTGTTTCTTAGTTGATTTATAATTTGATTGAAAATTATTTAGGCTGATGATGTCTAGCAGAACTTGACCACCAAATAGCTTTGTTCAGGTTCAAAGAGGGTTATAGGATAACAGAGGCAGGAAAGGATTCCAAGAGGCTTTGCACAGTCAGATCTGGAAAACATCCAAGGACAGGGATTGGACAACATGTCTGGGTAGCCTGTTCCAGTGCCTACTGTCCTCATGAGCAAAATGACTTTTCTGGTATCTACTCTGATTGTCTCATTTCAGCTCATGCTGTTCCTCACCCTATTGCCCTGCACAGCTGAAGAGCCTGGCTCCTTCTCAGCTGCCTTCCTGTAGGGACTGGAGGCTGCTGTTGGACTTTTGCAGAGCCATCTTTCTCCAGGATGAACCAGTCTGGATCTCTCAGTCTCTCCTGGCAGGGCAACTGCCCCAGCCCAAATCAGCTTAGGGGTCCCTTCCTTAATTCCTGGCAATTCACAAATGTCTGCTCTATACTGAAGGGCACAAAGCTTCACACTGCATGCTAGATGTGGTTGAAAGTACTGAGGGGAGGGATTAATTCTGGTACTAAAATATTTATATGTTCATGTTCTTCATCTAGAGGTTGTATTTTTTAATTTTTATTTTTTGATTTAAGAAAACGATTATGCATCTACTATGAATTCCAGTGTTTCAACAATAAGCCATGTGCCCTACGTATTGACATTCTCATTAAATATGCACTAATGGCACTTCTGAATAGTTGAAATCACATACTGTGATTTCTCTGGTTGAAACTCATTAAAAGAGACTGATAATAAGTATTTCATGATCTTATCTCTTTTTAAAGAATGAAAAAGATACATTGCTGCTTTTTGTACTTCCTCCTTTCAATGATTAGCTGGCCAAAAATGTCTACTGTCTGCATATGCCAGTTATTAGATAAGAATTTGAAGATACTCTGCAGGATTTACTTGTGAAGCTGATTTTGCTTCATTTATTTTTAGAGACATACTCTACTTCCATTTAAACAGACTCAAAAGCCAAATATATGATTATCTTAATGGATAACTAATCATATATTAATTGAAATCTTATTTCTGTCAGTAGAAGCAAACTGTAATATGAACTATTTCCTTTTCTATCAAGAATATTATCTATCAAGAATATTTTCTAACACTTATTACCATCAGAAGACATTATCCTTCTGTTTAATTCCTTTTTATTACACATTACTTCCGCTAGGAAACTGAGCAGTCAGGCATGAACTAACTCAGGTAAAATAAGAACTGATCTGTATTCCAGTTGAAAGTCATATGCTATTGAACCATGGTTGCTTTAGATCTTGGAAATTTCTATTATCTTAGATGCTGAAAATCCCCAGAACAATAAATTAAAATTAAAATAATTTAGTGTTCATTAAAGCTGCTAGATTGACAGTTTTGCCAAATTAAATCTTGCTTTTTTTCAAAGGGGAGATGGTTATAGCACACACAATGATGATACAAACTTATACACAGCATCTGCTAATATGCTCCAAACTTCACCTCAAGGAGGAAGAAATAATTCTGTTTACATGCCATCCTGTCCCTATCATACACTGAGAAAAACAGCGAATTTTGCTGGCAATTTTCATAATCCACTAAGAGATTTATTAACTTGAAGTGAGTGAATAATTGATTTTTTTTTTAGTTTCAGGGGCAAAAAAGGAGAAAAATGTTTAGTTTTAATAGAAATAAAACCATTTTAATTATTTTTATCAGTCATTTTATATTAATCTCAGAAAAAAAAGGTATTGTCTTTTGAAACAGGTAATAAATGACAGAGAAATGAAGATCCACATTCATAATGTCTATAACTTCTGCACTACTTTTATGATCAGCCAATTCACTTATGGAGAGACATAAGTTCAGATTTTCCTCTGCAAAATGTGAGTGAGGTCCTGTGCTCAGGAAAGCTTTCCATTTCCTTCTGTGGCTCATGGAGTAAGTAGGTTGGAATTCAATTTCCCATGATATTTCAGTGATTTTACCCTTTGGAGTCACTGACTAATGAATGGCAATAATCCACAGGAGACACCTCAGTGTTCTCTGCACCGTGGCTCTGGCACTGACAGTATCTAGGAGGAGAAAATAACATGAGCAAAGTACTCTGCAGCTTGAGTTAAACCCCAAGTTTAGCCTCTGAAACTCAGGCTGATAAAGCTGCAATGGTCTTGGCTAAATAAATCTCTGCCTTGGCAATATGTGTGAATGCAGCCCTTCATTTGCTCAGCTCTTATTACAAGTGAATAGAAATAAAATATTTCTGAATTACTGAATCAGTTTATCTCAGAAGAACTGGAGTTTTACCATTTTCCTTTTGGCTGCTACTCCTAGGTTAAACTGTATAATTTTGGTATCTGTGAGAAATAATTTTACACATACACACACACACACACATGCACACACACATATATATTTTGGGAGAAGCTACCAAGCTGCTTCATCTGTACCATTAATGCAATACAGTCTAAATTTGTGGAGAAGAAGAAAATATGAGAAATATTTTAAGTCATATGCCTTATATACTCCTGTTGTTTGAGATTTGAAGGCAGAGAGTGCAATCACACACTTCCCAGGCTCCAATTCTGCTTGTCAAAAGAAGTATACAGTGACACACTGAGTTCACGTATATAAGCACTGCAAGAAAAGGATAAATTCACCTGAATGTAAACTGCCACTTACCTCTGGAATTTCATCCTACTTTGAACATTTAAACTTAAATGCCAGAATTTAAAAATTAACAGTATGAGTGAGTCAAGTCAGCATTTACTTCAGAAATACAAGCAATTTTGAACCATGGGTTTCATGCGGCAGACATCAATGACTCTCTAGAGAGATATATAGCTACTCTTTTCAGAAAAATCCAGTATACTGGGGAAACCTAGATCCAATATATTCATCAGTGCCAAAATGGTCCATTTCAATGCAAATTTATGTCATCAAACTATTTTTTCTACCTTATGTATAATATCCATACTGTTTACTGACAGAACATCTCTGAATAGCCAATTTGAAAGTCTACTTATTAATATTACTCACATCTTCAGGTTTATATATTATGTTTGTGTATATATAATTTGGCATTTACAAGCTAATCAAGGGTCTTGACACAAAGACTTCATAGTCTTTGGAAAAAAAAATTTGATAGATATCTCTTACATGATTCCTCCAATGGATATGTACTTGATTCATACATCTAATTGTCACAAATATTATATGGATAACTTTCCTAACAAATCCTTAGAATGGCATATGTATAAAAATTAGAGGTAATAATATATATTTTTTTTTGTAATAGTTGTAAAAACTCAGTTTGCAGAAAATTCTAGATATTTTATGTGGATAAGCCATTTTGTAGCGATTTGAACACAAACAGCAAATTATATTTTACATCCTAACTTCTGTACTCTTCTAATTGTTTCAAGTTCTTAATTTTTTAACCTGAAAACCTTTCTTTAGACTTGAATTTCTGGAAGGATGTGGATAGGTAAGGTCATAGCTTTTATGATGATTGTAACTTAAAATGTTCCAGCTATACCTTCAAATAATTCCTGGCTTTTCAAGTCTCTCCACATTGCCAAAATCATATCAAGGGAATTTGTCTGGGAGCAGATACACACAGCTGTGCACAAGCTTAACTTATGGTCTCATCTCAGAGGAGAATCTGTGTGCAGTGTCCCTAGGGAGCCCACGTTATGTAGTTGGCACCATGCCCTCTGTCTTGAAAGTTTTTGAGTTCCATTCCTGGCACAAAACCTTGCATAACCACTGTCATCAGATGAAAACAACACAGACACAACCTTGTCCATTCCTCCAGTGCTGTGGGAATCAGAGATCTCTTGGTTGCTCGATACTCTTATGCAAAAATCCTGTAAGTAGATGTCTTATAGTTCAGTTGCCCAATCTAAACAGCCTTCAAAATTTGCCTTAAGATTTTTTTAAAAAGGGAGGAAATATAGTGATTGTGTTGTTCATTATTTAGATATAAAAGTATGTTTGTATCCTCTAAACGAGAGAAGCTGAGAAGACAGGATGATGTGCGTGGTGTTACTGAAACCGTATTGTTCCCTTCCCACTTTCCCTCCCTTTTATACATAAGTATTGGAACTGATGCCAATTTCTTAATTTCAAAATTGGAACTAACTTGTATTTCTCAGAATTTTAAATAGTATTGAAAAAGAACACGCTGGAGGGCCAAAAAGTCTTCTCATTAAAGATGAGAGGCAGAACATAGTATGAGACTTGGAAACAAACAGTAGAAATAATTTCTTTCCAGGTGAGAATGAACAGATTTCCAGTACTTTTTATATGGGGGACTTTGACAGTGTGTCACCTCAACTATTCAGAGTGGCTTGTGCTGTCATCTGGGAGGTGACATGAGTTACACTATTAGCAGGGCCTCCAAGTGACTAAGGCATTGTGGTAATGGATATAGATCCCAGCTGCAGTCAGGATCAAATGGAAGATAAATGGGCTTCTGTTATGCTTAGCCCATTTTCCAGGAAGCACACTCCACTCAAGTTTGACGTGCACTTTGATGAGAGGGAGGTTTTGTTTCTTCTTCACAATATGCTGGTACATACCATATGTCTGTCTCAGGCTCCCAGGGAGAAGAAAAGAGGCAATACAGTGCTTCCAGGCAGACTGGACCTGGCGTCCCAAGGGGATTTGCAATGTACCAGCTTTTCTCCTTCTGAAGGGCTAATAACAAAGTAATGTCTCCTATAAAAATGCTTTTGTGGGCATGTACAAATAGACAAATGCAATGTTAACATTTAATAACTTGTAGAAAAAAACCTATTACTTCTTAGGAGCAGAACTGACTTGTTAATTTTATATGTAAAATTGAAAAAATGATCAGAAATAGTCCCCTCTTTATCCTTAGTGAGAAGCTGATAAATCAAATGAATAAAAGATTATTTTGGAACAAGAATTCTGCTTTGTCTTGTTACATTTTCTACCCATAACAACCCTGTGCCATATTTAAATTTAGTTTTCTGAGTAATAGGCAATCTTTCTAACAGAGAGTACAAGTCAGCAAATCAGGCTTTGATTTTGCCACTTCAACCTCTGTATAATTTAAAGATTAACAAAATCATCTATCTCAAGACTTTCACCTGTAAGAAAAGATGACTAGTTTGAAAGAAAAACAAAACATTTATAGAATTATTGCAAAATTTTTATCTGCTTCAAAGCATAAACAGAATTCCCACAGGCTGATAAAAAGAAGGTCCCTCTTGCCTGCCATACAAATGGAAAGTTCAGTTCATAAAGCTGTTATGCATAATTTCCATGGATGTTCCATAGAGTCTACTTGGGAGTAACATAGAGGAAAAATTAATTACCTACTTTTAATATTTATTAAGTGTTTTTTCTCCTCTGAGCATGTGTTGCAGCTTCAACAGTACATTTCCAAAACTGCATAAACCCAAGAACAGCAGCTAGGTGAGGATTATGCATCATTGCAGAAGGACAGTAAAGGAATATTTCCTCGAGCTCAGCTTCTGCCTTTGGGCTTGTGTATGGCATAGAGGGTAAGGCAGCTGCAATCAGTGCACTCTCTCCATACTTATTGGTGTATGGGAAGGGACAGCATTCCCTTGTTGCTGCTTTTAAGGAAAGAAATGTTCCTACAGGTCAAAGGAGTTCCTTCCTATCTTTCCAGAAGGAATTCCTGAAGGAATCATGATACAAGATACAAAAGGAATATTGCTGCAAAACTAGCAACACTTCCAAAAGATTAGATGACTGCAAGAACAACTTCAGATTCAATTTCTGGGCCTGCTAACAGCTTCCTGGATAAACTTAGGCATGCCACTTAATCCTTTTGTGCCTTAGTTCCCAATCTGCAATATGAAGATAACACTGTTCTCTTTAGACTTTATCTTTTTGGAAGTTCATTGAAACTTTGGGCATCTCTGTGGCTGGCTATTAATTGGTGATAGATTTATCTGCAGTGATGCTGAGAAGAATGGAAAGAAAATGTGGGTTACATTTAGAATTGCAAAGACATCTAAATTTTTGCTTTGCAAACACATAGAAATATTTTTTTTCCTGAGTCAGGACATAAAGTTTAAGATTGAAATACTTCTATAGATAAATTGCCATATGTTGAATCATTTCAGCACCTACCTCCCAGTAGGTGCTATCTCTCTTAGGAGAGAAGCAATTTTGTATCATAGGATTTGGCCTCCGTTGATAGAGTCCATTCCATAGGGCAGAGTGGAGGGAACCTGAATTAGAGTTGTCACAGGGCAATGTGAGTGTCAGAGGGTACCACAAGGACAAAGGGAAGGCAGAAGAACTGATAAAAGACAATATCTGGCAGCTCCTTCAGTGAACACTGTTCTGCCCTAAGCACTGACAGAAAAAGTCAGGATGCTGTAGAAGTTGGCAACTGTGTAAACAAAGACTAAAACATAGTGCTTGTAGTCAAGGTGTCCAAATTAAGGCAACCTCTGTCATTCCCTGACTTGAGGAAAAGTGTTTACTACATTATCATTTTCCAAATAATTTCTAATTTTCATGCCACTTCTTCCTGCCTTTAGGGAGAAGAAAATATTACAAGGACTTGTTTTTTTAATCCTTTCCTAGCAAAAGCTAATTTATTTCTACAAAGTTCATTAAGGGATTCCTCCTTCAACGATTGTATTCTTTAAATTCTTCTTTAACCTCTTAGCAAATTTTAAAATGTAATTACTTTTATACTAATACCTAAAGATATGTAAAAATAATTAATTCGCAATCCATCATCTGCTGGGAATAGTGAGACTTTTTCCTTGATCCCATGGAGCTCATATAACTATTACTTCTGCAAATGCTACTATTATTTATTATGTTTATAATTTCTTTTTTGTGTAATTGTGGTGCTTTTAAGATAAAATGGACTGAATGAAATCTCTCTACATCATTCTGACTCAGAGACCAGCTTTATAAAGTATGAAATATAATGAGATTTGTGAAACAATGGTGAGAACTTGCAATATTATACAGAATATCTCTCTACATGGTATTTCTTGGCTTGTAGTAGTCATCTTTAACTTAAGGACAGAAGTTAACCTTTGGATTTTTTGCATGATTTGAATGGAGGTTTAATCTGTTTTGGAAAAGAAATGTATTAATAATCACACTTGTGAATGGTGCTGTTTTGTATTTCTTATACAGTAGTTAGCAAAGATCCAGAGATTTCAGAGAGAGCTCTATTTTTTATATAGTATAAAATGTAGTATATGGAGCTCTACCCATATACTTTCTGTGAAAATTTCAAATAAAAACAAATATGGGGCAATTTTTATGACATCTTTTTTTTCAGTCATGCACAGCTTAATTCTTCAGGTAGCGCTGAACCAGTTGGTCTTCCTTTGCTCAAAAACTGGTTGCTTTTACCTTCATCTGAGTCAAACCTTTCTAAACAGAAAGTGAGCGCCTAGTGATTTGTTCCGTTTCTTAGAAGCTCTCAGCAGCAACGCATCTAATGAATTCACTCTCCAGCAAATGTGGGCAACTACTTTCCTTCTGGGCCATAGGTAGGACATCCTTTTTTCCCCTTTATCTCTACTTGCTAGTCTTGTCTGGCAATAGAAGTGACCTTCACTTCTGACTGAAAACAGGTGCAAAAGAATGTGAAGTATGCGTGACTGCTAGGTGCTTACTGAAAGTGTACCAACCTTTCAGAGGCCTTCTGCAACTTGACCTTGATGTTCTTCAGACGAGTGCTGGAAGCTGAATGCTTTCAATTCAAAACAATAAGCAGTGTCCTTTTGAGCTTACAGGAAATTTGGGTTGTTTGGAATTTTTAGTTAAATATAAAAGATCAGAATGTTCAGAAATAGTCCAGTTCTAACAGGTTTGTGAAAATACAAGGAACCATATTTAGTAAATCAGTCTCCTGCAAAGGTGGGGGGAGAATAGAAGTCTTTTATATTGAGCACCCTTTCTTTTTTTTTTTTTTGTTTCCCATCATGCTAGAGACAAAGAATTGCAAGTAGTCCCATAATTACTTATTTCTGGACATGGCAAGAGCCAGAAAAAAATAGTAATAATGAGAAAGAACCTTTTAGAACACTTTCAAAGTATGCTGTGCAGATGTCTTGATGTTAAAACAGCACTGTTCCAACAAGTGTGCTCAGGAACAGTGCCTCAGTTATGCTTTTAGGCCTTAATTCCTTGCCAGCTTCTTCCTTGACCCCAAAGAGCTGGAATTTAAAGTTGTTCTATATCGGATGACATGCTTTTCCTCTTTTGAAGGAATGCAGATCCCCTGTCACAATCTATCACTTTATTGTAGAAGAGATTTGAGTCCTAGCGTGTGAGTCACACTTTCCCACTCTACTAAACAGAAAATGCCAACAACTATTTTTTTGTTCAACTTTTTCACAGCAGCTAGGAAAAAACCTACAAAACAGGCTAATGGTGTACTTCAACTTGCCTCTGAACTGCAGATATAGTTTATTTAGTCCTTCTTAGAGTCCCAGGTGTGTGGCATTTTCTGGGTCCTGGGAGGAAACTTTTTTTCCCAGTCTCACATTATTTTGGAAAACATTTGTGGCAAACTGCTGCAGTTTCAGTTGTGAAACACTATGAGACCAAATGATAAGAATCATAGGACCTTTTTCCAGGTTGGAAAGGACCTTGAAAGATGAACTAATCTAACCTTTTGGGGGAAAGGGAGCCTGGATGACATTATTAGGCACTCTGTCCAAATACATCTCAAAAACTTCCACAGATGGAGTCTCTATTACATCCCTAGAAAAGTTGCTCTGGTGAGTGATTGTTCTTGCAAACTGTAAAAAATATCTTTCTTACATGAAGATGAAGCTTGTCACAGTGACATTTGTCCCCATTTTCCCTTCTGCATATGGCTCCTTGTGAAGAGATCTGTCCTCTTTGCAGCTGCCCTCTAAGTATTGGGATACTGTGAGGTGCCCTCTGGACCTTCTCTTAGGGAGAAAAGACCTAACTCTTTCAGTCTTTCTCATAGGGCAGGTTCTCCAACATTTTGGTCATCAGATCTCAGTTAAAAAGATAGATAAGGCAAGCTTGAGTGTTTGCCCTCCTTGTTGCATAATAATAAAATACCACAAACCCAAATTAGAAGTGTATGGAAAAAAATACAAACAAAGATACAGAAAAGAGCTTTAATTCAATATAATTGCATTAAATATAAAATATATACATTAAAAATCACAGTTTTGTCCCTAATATTTTATTTAGCTACAAATAATTAACATTTTGACCATTACCAGGTTAAAGTAGCAAAGTCAATGCCTACACCAAACATTTCACCAAGTCCATAGTGACTAGGGAAAAAAATGTAATTTGCCTAACTAATGCTTATTTTATGAAGGTAGGTGGGTACTTCAAGGGAGCTGCTGCCATTTCACCCCTGTAGTCCATCCAGATTTCCTGCTTCAACAAGATGTTACTAACCAAGCAAAGTGAGGAAGGGACTGGCCAGGAGAAGGAGCCATCTGAAATTTCTATGGGAAACTTCAGAAAAATCCTACCACTGAATTTCTCCTGCTGTGTTTAATAGTGTTGTTTTGGAAGTGCTTTCTAATGAAAACAAAGGCATCACCTCAGCAAGTGTGATCCCTTTAGTCTAAGATATTTCTGAGGCTAGAGATGTCAGAAATATGTTTCAAGTGTGTTTCAGCTTGAGAAGCAGCTGGAACACATGAGCAATCTGAACATGGAGGTAGCCTCTGATTTCAATTTAAGATGATGTACTGCTCCATTAAAAGACTTATTCAGAGGCATCCTGAGCTTTCAGTTTGGAAACTGTAGCTCTGAAACTGGATGAGCAGTCCATAGCAGACTTTAGTAAACACTACATCCAAGACAAAATATCAGGAGATAAGTACATATGGCAGCTTCCAAGAACATGTCAGACAGGCAGATGCTGTGTGAAAGGAAGATATATTCTTCAGCTTGGCAGCTGGGGATTGTGGTTGTTCATCAGATGAAGAAGCATGAGGAAGAAGTACAAGAAACATTATGTGATCTTACCTCTTATGCACCATTTTACAAAATCTCCAGAGAAACACCCATGCAAACACATTTAATAGTATCCAAAGCTAGCTAGAGAACTAAATATGAATGTAAGAGACTAAATCCATAGCCTAATTTTCTAACGTCACCCACAAGCTCAGCTGGATGTCTGTATTTATTTACCCCCTCCTCTCCCCCAACCCATCTGTTTCTGACTAGTCAGCACCTCTCTGTGCAGAAAGGCCCAGGGATATGTGTGTGCTGCAGGGTTGTCTGTTGGCCAAATATTAATTCAGGGAACACCACAATTATTTGACATAGTAATAAGCATGGGAAATGAAGACAGGCTGAAAATGTGATCAATCTAGTCATGAACTGGATGGTAGCCATCAGAGTTAATCACAGTGTGGGGAGCTGGGGAGGAGGAGGCAATGCCTGAGATTGGAACTGGTGAGGAATGAGGAGGAATGCTTTAAAGATGTGATGAATTAATTTGTAGAACTCACTGATACAAACTATTATCCATGTAGAAATTACAAGGTAATCAGTCCCAATACTCTATGGCAAAAGCTGAGCAGTAGATGAGGTCTCTGTACACACTTCCACCCTGAGGTTTTTCTGAGCTTTGTGTGCACTGTGGAACATTTTGAGCCTTAGTCTCACCAAACCAATGAATATCACCCAAGGATACCAGGTTACTTGACCCTTGTGATGTCCTTATGTCTTTCATTCCAGGTAGAAATCTGTACTCTCTGGGACTTACATTTCTGTTTAATATTTTGAATATTATCTTTTTCCCCTCCGCCTGCATTCCAGACACAAAGCCAGGTTCATTCCTACGGAGAAGAAACAAACCTAAAGGGTCCTCTAGCTCTCTTTGCTGGCTTCTGCCAGCTTTTCTCAGGCACAAAGCAGACATATCCTATGCAAACCTTCTAGTGAGGCAGCCTTTGGGGTCTGTGGACTTCTTACATAAACCTCAGCAGTGTCTTGGAAGTGTTTGCACTGCCAGTGCAGGCACTACTTTCTCCCACTGGCTCCTCAGGCCTCCTCCCTTTCCATCAGTCAGACTTTGTGATTTCATGCTTACCAGCAAGCATGTTAGCAGTTGGTCATCTAGTAGAAGGTGTCCCTGTCCATGGCAGAAGTGTTAGAACTAGAAACTTTCGAAGGTCCCTTTCACCCAAGCCATTCTATGACCATGTTATGATCTTCATTTTCTGATCTCAGTTAAAGAGGAGTTATATATACTTATTTTCCTAGTTATTAGACATGTTGTGAAGCTAAAGTATTCCATGCTTACTTAAAATATGGTGCGCTGCTGCTGGATGGGGTGCTAACCTTTCAAATGCTGCCTGTGCAAGCTGATCTTGTTAAAAATATTCTTTCTGTCCTCAAATTTATTTGAAGAATAGCTGGAGGATTTCAAACATCAATACTTCAGGAATAACAGGCATGCTGGTTCACAGATAACCAGGCAGACTTAAGGCAGTTGCAGCTTGACATGGAAGTTTTTCAGTTCATCAGGTGGAAGGCAGTGATGTCTCAGCTAATAAGCATGTTTCTCTGTTTCACATAATTAGAATGAACAGGGACTGCAGAGGCCACTGGTCTTGCCAAGATATTCCCTCCACGAGGGAGCTGTGTTCAGTTTTTATTTGTGAAAAATGAAGAAACTTTGCATGGTTGCAGGGATATTTGCTTGTGCAAATGGACTTTATTCTATTAAAAGTAATAGTATGAGATATTAGCAACCAGTCCCCAGTATTGAATCATCCTTGATACAGAAAAATGTCTTTCTTGCAGTCATTCTGTAGCTCAAGAAGTTATTGACTGAAAGAGGTGATAAGGCCTTATATATGTAAAAGCTGAGTAGAGTTAGTAAACCTCAGGTTCTGTGTCATAATTACATCACTCACCACAGACTGAGATAGATCTCACAACAAATCTTTATTTTCTGTGAAAAAACAAATGTCAAGTGTAACTGGCTTAAGAAAAAATTATTTAATTAGCAATAGCCCTGACTTTACAAAACTTTATGGCCTGTCTTTAACTAGGCTAATGCTCAAAAAGGGTTTGAGCTTGTATTTTAGAAACCATAGATAATCTTATGCTTCCTATTCCTCTATTATGAGAAGACAGATCTTTTAAACAATGAAATACACTTAATATATCCTTGTGACACTACTGATGAATGACAATGTACAGACCTAACCTAACAGATGTAGCAGACAGCAATTGTGTTTCTCCAATCCTTCCTGCCCTTCTTTAATAATATTTCTTCCAGTTATGATTCTGCTTAGGTCAGGATTTCTTCTGCTTTGGCCATGACATTCTTCAGTATGAATGTGGATAATTTTGTGCTTGTTTTTGTCTGGAAAAGCAGTATGTATTTAGGATTTTATTCTTGAATGTAATACATGAGGATCATGGTGCCCTTCCTCTGCAGAAATCAATAGGATTGCTGTGACAAGACCACTTATTTTTACCCTGCCATCTTAGGAAAAAAAACCTTAAAACATGTTAAAGATAGCTCTAGACAAGTAATTATTAGACAAGTAATTCTCAGAAGAGATATCAGGGGCCTCAACCCACAAAGAACATTTACTGTAAACCAACAAAAACCTCTTCAAATTCCAGGGAATGAACAAATGGCCATTACTAAGTCTATTTCAGTAGAAGAGAGGATTATTTGATTGAACATTATGGTGAAGACCAAAGCAAAGTATCCATTAAAAGTGTTTATTGTTTCCTATCAAACCCTCTGATCCTTTGTATCCAAATTATTCAAATTCCAGTTTTAGATGTTTCAAGACAGACTCTGATCTTAGTCGCATTGCTGTAAATAGGATGTAACTAGGATGTCCTTCCCCTGTAACATCTGTGTTATTAAATTCTGACTTATTCACAAAGATTGCATTCAGAAAACTGGCAAATGCAAGTGTGATTTCATCCACTATGAATTTCTCTTTGCAGTCAGCTTTGTCCCTCACACACTTGAGCAGAGGCATCATGTAAACAGGGACACTGTTCAGTAACAGGCATGACTTCTCTTTTGGACACATCCCCAAGCAGCCTGACATATCCTCTCAGAAAACTGTGACAACAAACAGAAACCTCCTTCAGATATTGTCTGTGATGTGATTAAATGTCTGACAGTTTCTTTTGATCTTGGCACTGGTGGACTTAATCAGGGATATCCCACCTTGTGTGGCCAAAGAATTACCACTGGTGTCTCTCTAATAGAACAGTTAGATATTTGGTTCAAATTTATTGGCTTATAATGAACAGATTTGCTTTAGTTCTTGAGGATTTAGAGGATTTTCTTTTTGCTTTATTCCCTGATATTGCATTTCTCTTAGCCAGAGTGATATTTTATGCTACTTAAATGACACACTTCATTTTAACAGCCTAAGTACCATTATTATGTCTTTGCATACCAACAACTGATACAAAGTGCTTCTTAGAATTTGCTCCCCTTTTTTAGCTGGGTTTCTTCTGCCTGACCTTGATAGAAAGGAGTTCACTCCCTGGCAGCAGAAAACAGGCTATTGCAACTACCATGAAATACTATAGCAGCCCAGAAGGGTTAGGCAAATTCATTCTTTAAAAAGATAGAATGTTTGTTGTGGTTGTGGAGAAGTAGTATAATTAGCTTTGTGCTACTATTGTGGTATAAATATGTGTCCATTTAACCAGAAATTCTCTTAAATTTTAATCATAAACATAAATATTTCAGCTGTCACTGATAATTACAGGCTGACTTGCTGTACTGTACCTCAGGACCGCCTACACAAAAAGGATTTCAGTGCTAAGGCTGCTGGCAGTGTTTGTGGTACCTAAATTAGGTACTGCTGTCTGTGCTGTGTGGATACTACTCCACAGTGTGGGTTGCCAGCATGATCTCTGGCACTGTTTTATGGAAACTCAGCCAGGCAGGCCTCCTCTGATAGCAATCATTTCCTGGGGGCTTTAAATGGGAGGAGCTGACATGAGCTGGTTTGGGCTGGGAGATGGAAGTGGGCTGGACTACAGCTCCCCAGCGGTGTGAAGACTGAGGGACAGTAGAAGGGAAAGGTTTGGTATCTAGGGAAGGTTCATATCAAAGGCACATGACAAGGGTCTACAGCTTAAATATAGCACAAGTCCATTTGCTGATGTAGCCAAAAACTTCCATGTGAAGTTGCATCATCAAAAGTTGTCAAGAGGAAAATGAGTCATTTCATGCTGATCCAGGATATGATGTTCTATCCATGCCCTAAGACTACCCCTACTGATATCCAACTTTACTCTCTGCTATTCAGTTGATCCCTTTAAAATTACACTGGCAAAAACCTGGTGTATCCCAGAGTGGGACCTGGCCCTCTGTTGCTGGAAAAATAGAAAAGGAGGTATCCTTAGCAAAGAGATAATGAGAAGATATGGCTGTGTTGGTTTTCACTGGTTTGGGACAGTTCTGTCAGATCATTGAGTGTATGGGATAAAGTGGTGTGACTTGGGAGAGGCAGGGTCTGATTGATGTGTCACTGTTTAGAGGTGTACCAGCAAGCTCCAGATGTTACAAATGTTAGCATCTCTAAATAGGGGAATATATTTAGATTGTTTGTGCTAGTAGGTGTTTTTAGTGGGAGTTTATATTGTTATTTCTTCTTATTTTAGTAGTGACTGTCACAGTCCTGGTGAATTCTTAGTCAGAACATTTCCATTCAGAGTGTCTCTTCAGGCTAAAATAAAATCCTTTTCCCAAACAGAGCTTGCCTTTTTTTTTTTTTTTAAACAGCAGAATAGGTACAATGGGCTATTCAACTGAATTCTATTAACTCTGTAGATTCAGGTCTTAATGTTCCTTTTTTATGATCTCCTCCTTTTCATTTTAGTATTGTTCTGCTTTTCCTTTTTTGTACTGTACATATCCTATTTTATTCCACTAAAATAATTTTGTAAGAAATCCTTCATCAGGATAATGCTGTCTATTCACTCATCACAGGCAGAATTTTGTTCTGTGAGCTTTGGCTAGCTTACATCCACACTCCTACACTTCCAGTGATTACTTCCAGTGCCAGCTGGGATACCTATTGCTGAATTCAGAGCTGATTAACTGAACAAGACAGTTGTTGCTCCAATTAACCTACTCCATGTTTCAAGGGATTTCATTTTTTTTCATTAAGGAAGCAAGAAGTGGAGGTAGAGACTTTCTTTAGCCAAATTGCTCCATCCTTCTCCCCACAGGGGAGAAAACAAGTCAATTTGGTGAACAAAGAGCAATCATTACTGGACATCTGTGGCTAATAACTGGGACACAACAGAAATTTGAGGGCTGGTTCCTAACAGCACATTGTATGTTTTATTTGCATACACAAAGCTCCTTGCCAGCAGACTGGGAAAAGAAAATTTTCTTTAGCTGGTTCAGCTAAAATTTTCTGATTTTCTACATGGCAAACAAATGTGTTAAATAATTAATGTAACCATGAGTGCCCTGCTTAAATGCTAGCTTTCAAAATCAATGTGCCTTGCTTCACAGAAGTGTTTTACTTGTGTAATTTACAAGGTAGGACTGTGACTGACCTCTGTGGAATTGCACAGAAAGTAATGTTTCCATTACTTCCCATTACATTCCAAGTTTCCCCTTTGCACCCTCTCTATAGGAAGAAGTAAACAATTGCAGTCCTTGTAGTCTAGCACATTGCTGACAAACAAGCTCTGGAGAAACTTGGTCAGCAGCACAAGAGGTTAACACACCCAGAGGTTCACTTCATGCCTTTATTGGTTGTTTCTACTCTCACAGCTTGGTCATCAGGAGGGAGCCTACATCCACACCAGAATTGTCCTGGGAAGGAGACCACATGCACACTCGGCACCTCTGCTATGTTCAGGGCCCTGTTCAGGTGTGCTGGATATTCAGAGCTGCTGCATTAAACTCAGTTCAATCTCACAAGCTGTTCCTGAGGTCGGTATGAATGTTGGTGCCTGAGGCTGCAGGGTGATAACCAATTGTGTGTCTGGCAGCAAAATAAAACACAAGTCTCTGCATTTTATGGTGGAGTTACATCCTGGAACCACTGAGCCCCTTCTTTACTTTAAAATGTTGTTGATATTTCAGTTAAGTAGAAAGAAAGGTTTGCAGGGTTTCATGATGATGGTAGTGATAAAAATAGCTACTGATGTCACAGTAAGCTCTTAGCCTTTGCTGGATTTATACTGCCTCCCCTTTAGGGGAAGACATTGATCAGAAGCATTATGAAATAAAAGCTTTGTTTGCTAAAGAAGTGTGTTGGTATCTATTGATACAGCTGGCCTGGAACAGAATATTACCGAATCAAAGGAAATGCTTGCTTTCAATATCAATTTTTGTTCTGATTACAAATTAAATTTAAAAGCAATCTTATGACTTTTATAGCGTATTTTGGTGTCAGCTTGTGTCTGCTCGGTTCCAGCTTGAGTCATAAACCAAATTGCCATGGGTGTCCAGCTCCAGAGAACCTTCCTACAAGGGCTTGCTCCTGGAACACAGACCTTGTGCCTCCTGGTTCCCCTTAATTTCTCTTCCACCAAAACTCCCCTGCCTGTGGTTTTATTGGCTTTTACCAAAACTGAGATGCCTCCATGTAACATTTCAGTCTTTCAGCCAAAACTGTTCTGTTGAAACACTTCCCAATGAGCCTATTTACTGAAAAATGCACTGTTTATTTATTAGCATGCTGCTGTTTCACCTCTGACTGTAGTCAAGAATTTAAGCCACAGCAGCTGAAAGCACTTGCATTTGTATGTCCAAAGCTTAGAGGCAAATAGCTTATGCTTTGCTCTTAAAGAGCTACAGCCTTGTACTCCACAGATGATCCTTCATAAATCTTCTCATTTAGACACAGTTCGTGCATGAGGTCAGCATCCAAAGCCCTCTATTTTTGGTGGCAACTACTTAAATACAGGACCTAGACTGATAGATTGGACCAAAACAACGACAACAAAGCTACACTATAATGTTAATTATATCATTTGTAGCTATTTTTAAAATGCAGCGTTGTGATTGTCAAGCAAGTTGGAAATGGCAATTTCTGTGGTTTTTTCTGTGGAGCAGGTAAGGAGTTCCAATATGAGTTTCAGAAGCTGGAATTCCTGATTCAAGTCTCTTGTCCATATAATTCCAAGCAGTGAGATGATATTCAGATTTTTGGATTCTAGCTGACAGCTTCAGCTGTTACTGCACAGATTTGGGAAAAGTAGAGGAGCACTGGTCAAGATCTTTTCTAAGACCCTGTCACTGTGAAAAGCTATTCAGTGTTAGAATGGGAAGAGGAGGGGAAATGACTACACAGACAGATGGGTAAGGTAAATGGGTCCTTCTCTTGTAGCTCCTATTGAAAATGAATTTGTGCTTTGGGCTAGTGTAGCAACCCTCTCTCTTTTTCTTTTTCTTTTTTTTTTTTTTAAGATATAATGACCCCTGCAGAAAATATACTGCCTGTTTTATAACATTAATATGATAATCTGAGATACTCTATTGATTCACCCTAAGGTTATAAGTGCACAGTGAGGTTATAGTCTCTATCTTTTACTCACTGTGTTTGCTTATAATCTGTCCCTTCAGGCACATCCTCATTTCAAGACACCTTCTCTGTCATAATAACAAAAACTCCTTACACCAGAAATAAAGCCTTTTGTGACTGAGTCTTGTGACTCTGACATATCTGTGCACTGCAATACAATAAATGAGCATTAAGTCTGTGTGTGTTATACATATGGAGAGGAAAGACCATTTATGCCATTTTTTGGGATGAAGCGTGCCCCCTAAAAAATGGAGAAAATAGGTCTTGAAACACAAACTGCAAAGTGAATTATGATAGCAAAGGATTTCAATGCAGTCAGAGATCTTAAAGCTGTCCAAAGGGTTTATTTAACTTTCCTATCAGTGCAGTAGCCCGTGGTGATAGCATCAGTCAAAATATGATGCTTCTCCTTTTCCACTACACCTCCCTGCCTTTCACACCACCTCCCCTGCTCTGGTCCAAACAGCTCAGAGAAGCAGCACCAATGAATGTGGTCAGTGAAGTAC
>NW_005054306.1:4925369-4934668 GCF_000277835.1 Geospiza fortis
AGTCAGCTGCTGTTGTCAGTGGTCCAGACTGGGGGTCCCTGCTGGCCTGTGCTCTGCTTCAGCCCATCTCTGCCCTGTCCCCTGGGCCCAGCCAGCAGGGCCATCCATCATAAACAAGCAGGGTGTGATGCTGTGTATTGCTGTGCCTCTCACAAAGGCAGAGAAAGAGGGAAGAGGCAGTTTAAATTTCAAGAGGTTGTGTCAGGAGGGGTTTAATCAGATGGCAGACTCTCCTGATTGCTTATTCCAGTGTCAGCTCCCAAGCACAGACAAGCTGATATTCTGAGCTCTCCCTGAGGTTAGTCTGGAGTCAGTCAAAATATAAAATATGAATATGGAAAGCAGTAATCTCTTCCTTGCCAGATCAGAAGCATTTAAAATTGAATGCCCTGCTTGACAGTTCTTTCAACATGGTCCTGTGTTCTGAGAAGTCATTTATTTTTGTATTTTTCTCCTGTAAATATGTAATTAATGCTGCTGCTCTGTTTAGAATTCAGCAGGGTATGTGAATCTCTGTGATAGGAAGCTAACAAAAGCACAAGAGCTAAATCCTGATTTCAAATAGGTAATACAGTGGCCCAACACAATGCACAGCCTCTTTGGAAACTGAAACCACAGGAGACATCATCTAAAATGAAATGTTAGACTTTGTCTTAAATGGAATGTTAGTGTCTGTGTGAAGCAGACTGTCTCCACTGAGGCATGAAACAGTTCTCTCATGGAAAATCATTCACTGACATCTTTAAGGGACTAGGCTTTAAAGTTTCTATCCCTTTGTAACTGAAAGAACCATTCCGCAGAGTATTCACAGGGGGCTCGTAAGAAATTAAGTTACAATAGTATTTACACTTATTATAAAATTAAAATTACATTGTTCCTTATGTCTACTTGGCCTCACTGTATATCACTTGCTCCAGGAGTCCCATTGCAGTGAAATGAGAGTCACATTGTGTTTGGTGTCAATATACACAGCAACCAGGTTACTCAACTAGATAACTCTAGAGATAACTTTTCCCACAGTTGCATTACTTCCTGAGATCTGGTCTGTTCCAAAGTGATGTGTCAGAAAGAAATGTGACATTTTTTCCAGGCTGTGTGACAGCCTGAGATAATTTTATTTACTTCTGTGAGAGTCCATGTGTTAGACTTCACTGCATAAGCAGAGTGCTGACACTGGGACAGCCTTACGATATTTCCAAACTTTATGGACTTGAAAATAACTCAGCGCACAAGAATGCATTTACAGAGATAATACATTGTCCAGTTGGAGATACTTAAATACAGGCAGAGTGAACATCTGCAAAATGTAGTTGTAATATTGCAATACCTTCTGAACAGCTGTGGCAGAATAAAATTGCAGAATTTATAAACTTTATTTTGGGGCTGTGATATATACTTTTTATTAAGCCTTGGATATACTCAACATAGAATGCTCCCATGAATGGAAATTACATACAAACACTTAGGAAAAAATAAATATATTATAATGCCTTTACCTTGAATACATAGGAGTGGATACAGCCAGCGTGATCAGAGGCTGCAGGGTTCTGCAAAAATGCAGCTGTAACCTCCATTTTGTTTTGCACTGTGCCATAGTGGCACATTCTCTTCACTGAAGAACAGATGCAGTAAAAATGTACATACATAATGTCTTGTCTGTGTAATTTTTCAGAAAATGCCCTGCAAAACTGGGCAACATGGTGCAGTGAATATAATAAAAACATTGTGGATAATGACTGATGGTGTGAGACTTCAGAGGAAGCACCATTGTTCAGTAAGGCTCTTGCAGCGGAATGTCGCATCCAATAGTTAGTAACTTCCAGGTGAAGTTGTTTGTTGGGAACAGCTGTTCTGTGGAAACTGCTAGGAATGCTTACCAGAAAGGGCCTTGGAATAGTGTTGTGATCCAAACATTTTACAATTAGAAATTGCTGCACTTAACTTCCCAGTTTGCATTTTGGAACATCAAAAATGTTCCATATTTACTCTTACTCTAGATTCTAGCCATTGATTGCCAAATTATCCCCTTCCAAATTGTTATTAATCTTTCAGGCTTCTCTCAACGGAAGACTTAGGATGGACTAAACTAAAGCTGACAAAATATTGGAGGATGCTTTCATTATCAGGTGCCTGGCCAACAAAATGAGAGATGAAAATCATATTGATACAGTCAGAGTTAGGTGCATGGGAACAGAACACTGTAGTTCTGCCTACTTAATGACTGTTTTTTCCAGCTGGAAGAAGGAATAAGTAGTTACTGTGGACAGCTTTGTGCCAATGCCAGCTCCATGTCCAGTGCCAGACAGAGAGGTTACAGAAAGGTGGAAACAGCTAGGGAAGGAAAAAAGAATCAAACCAAAACAGAAAATAGTTTTGTACCTTCATAAAAATTGATACATGCTCAGTGCCTCAAAATGTTGGCTCTGCAGTTTTCCTCTCATAGAGAACCAGCAATGGAATGGGGAAAGGTGACTGGTGGCTTCTGTAAAGGGACAGAGGAATACACTAATATTTTTCAGTATGGAAAAAAGTATCAAAGGGAGAGACAGCAAAATGGTGACAGCAAAAACCAACATTGTAAACTGGAAGTGATATTTACTGCTTTTCATAACAGTGCAACTAATAGAACCGAATTAAATAAAAAGATAAAAGGTCTTAGAGAAGAGTACTTTTCTCTGTCAAATTTTCAAGATTGTATAAACAGACTAGCTACCATTATTTTAGCTTTTTTAATAGTTGCTGTTATATTTTTTGGTAACTTTGGAATTACAATAAAGTTACGGTATGATGCAATAAGACATTTAATCAATTCAGCAGTTCAACTGGAAATTGAATTTACCCTGTGAAAACATGCTTTCCAAAATGTAGCTGAAGAAATGAATTTGAAGTAGCCTCTAACCAATTCCAAAGAGCTCAGTCTGAATGTTTTGCTGTAGTGCTCCCTTGGAGTCTTAAACTTTATTTCAGTGAATGGCCTGAAATTGCAAAAATTGATTCAATTCACATGCTCAGAAAATTTATTCAGTCAAAACACTTCTCCATGCTATTTCCTATAATGAAGGGTTTGTATTTGAAATACAGTTGTTAAAGAATGAAATAAGTTTTTATTGAATTTTTGAACACAAACAAGAAAATGTCTCTTTTTTGCCGTAAACACTTGACTTTATCTTGTCTAGCTAATACATTGGATACACTTGCCCAACCTGGAAGAAATTCAGTGCTCCTCTCTATCTTGTCCTTAAACTTTGCATGAGGTTTTATTAACATAGACAAGTTAGTGTCCAGTGAGATTTGTGTTCCTTTATGAGTTTTATATCACTTCACCTTCCTACATGACTATCTGTAGCAAATATGAGCTATGTGCAAAGTTGTTACTCCACTGAAAAGTGGAAAGGAAAGGTTTTGCACTTAGCAGACTACATTATATGCCTATGCATCAGCCTGTAAAGGAGTCTTGTGAAGATTCCAGATCTTCCCTGAACACTGAATTTCTTAGATATTGTAAACCTTAAAGCAAGGGAAAGAGACACAAGAGGACAGTATATTAAATGAAAATAACTAATGGAAACTACTGATTAGAGAATGCATGAACTACTGACCTTAAATCAGAGATAAAACTGTTTATAAGTCCTGACACTACATTATGAACTGAAAAGGAAGTTAAGAAAGTACCAGGCAGTTCATAGTTTTTGTTCACCAAACAGCTTTTTTAACCATGGGTTATTATTTTCTATTTGAGCCAAGCAGCTCTTTGATTGCCCTGACAATCAATCATGAGAGAGGAACTCTCAAATGGTCTTATAAGCCTGATTTACTCTGATAAAAACCTCCTGTAGCAGAACTGTATTGTGCATTCCTTTATTCTGCATTGTAGCCTGTGCTGATGGGCTAAAGTACTGAAATAGTCCAGGGAAGAGAAGTCAGAAATCTTATTCCTAATGGAAGGAATGCAGACTTACACGTAGAACTGCTGTCTGTAACACACTTAAGGGGAAATATTAAGTTTCGGTGCTACACTGGAGATCAGTTATATGTTGTGTGCAAAAAAGACACTTGGTGAAACCCTGGCTTTGAAATCAGAACCCAGGATTCCTATTCTGCTGCCTTCTACATATTAATCTACTGCTAAGTTTTGGCTCCAGGATGTCTCCTCCTTCCTGTCTCTCTAGGTTCCTAATTCTTGCATTCCTTTTTGCTCAGTTACACAACTTTTGTGGGAGCAGTGGAGAACTGCCATTTAATGGGGTATCAAACGTTAGTTCTTGGGAGACAGGAGATGTTTATCAAAATTCCTTTAGCCTCCAGAAACCTTGCATCCCAGCTTCCTCCCCGTTTCCAGGCATATATTTCAGGTACTGAGCTCTGTGCAAAATGTGTCTTCTTCTTACCATACTTTAAAGCAAAGCCAATCCAAACAAAATGAATTTCAACAGGTGTTTGAGGAGGTCTTTTAAGTTTGGGTTGTGGCCAATGCCCCATGAAGAAGAAATGCTCTGCTTTTCTCTAGGTGTCCTGTAACTGAAAAGTGTCAACTTTAGGTGCCCTTTGGGTTTGGATGTGAGTGAGAGAAGGCTCGTGATCCATACTGATGTTTTGATTGCAGTTGAAATAAGACCAGGACATGCATATTGTTTAAAGCTTCCAGAATTTTTTATTTAAAATAAAGCCCTAAATGAAAAAGGAAGTCAACATTTTTTCATTCAGTTTTAAATACCTGTATAAATATGTATGCATTCGCTAAAACCAGAGAGACTTCTAAGTTATACAGGAGATAGAGAAGTGATTAGGAGATGTGAAATCCTTGCAATCAGGCAGAAAAGCAATACTTTAGTTGACTGATATTAATAAATAAAAAGTTAGTCAATAAACAATTTTAAAGATGTTTTATTGAAGTATAAAACACTCCTCATAAAAAAAAACCAACAAAAAAACACAAAATACCAAACTAGTGGAAGAATCTTTCTTTGGGAATTTTAAAAGCAGTCTGGAGAAATGGTAGAAATGTATTTTAACCATTGCACTTAAAAAGTGGGCAGACTAGGTGACCTAATTAAAAGATAAGACCTGACCATCATTATGGTCTTGCAGGGATGTGCTTTGGTGCCTTTAAATGTAAGACAGAGTACATAAAGCTGTTAAACATTGTGGTGTGTCACCATTAGATTTTACAACCCCTAGATGCCCTCAAATCTTGTTTCTAAAATATTAATTTCCAAAGGTAAACCATCAATTATTAGAAAGAAAAATAGTCCCCACATAAAGCAATGACTTTTTTTCTTTAAAGCAATATAAGATTGTATCAAGGGAAATTGTCTAGACAGGGTTTATTTTACTAATTCTCAATGACAATAATATTTAACAAGTTAACAAAAATGTGGTGAAATGCAAACATTTAGTATTTAAGTCTGAAATTGAAATGTATGTAGGAGGAAGGGCTGCCTGGGAGGGAGGACTTACAACCCCACCAGGTTTTCCTGCTACCCTTCTTCCTAACACTGTTGCTCTCTGAACGCAGTAAGCATTGAAGTAATAGTATAAAGATGATAGGACCACACCTTGCAAGCTTAAGACACAGAATTTTCTTTATGAGTCTCAGGTGTGGGATTTTTTCCCATTTTCAAATGTCCCCTCCTCTTCCCCTTGCCCTCCTCAGCTTCCCACACAGATGTGTGTCTACTAGCTGCCTGAAACAGAATGCAGGCGAATGTCAGAGGTTCCCATCAAGAAATTTGCAATATGAAAACACCTGTGCACCACTACTTCATACATGGAGAGTGACAACATTTCCTAGTGGCATCTTCACGTGCTTGGGGATGTGGCTCAGTGATGCACACAGTATTGCCAGTTAATGCTTGGACTTCAGGATCTTAGAGGTCTTTTCCAAGCTTAACAATTCTAAGTGTTTTATCAACAATAATTCCCAGAACCGAGCTTAGTCCTTGACTTAAGAAAATCAAGTGAAAGGCTAATGATAACTCTTGGTATAAATTAAATACTTATTTTTACTCCTTACCAGCCATGACCAACTCCTTTGTATCCCATTCCCCATTTCCAGTGGTGGGTCCTAAGTGTCCTTGGTTCCCCATGGGCTTTCCTTTCCCTGAAACCTAATGAAATTTCAACTACACAACATTTTAATTGCTTGGCTACTTGAAAGTCTGTGTCCCAAAGGCCAGTCTCACACAGGCCTGGTTGTATGAACAGACCTGACAAATCACCTGCATTTCTAAAAGGTTTGAGGCTAATTACATATTATTTATTTTGTTACTAAAGTAGGTTTAATATCCCTGGGACGCTTCATGGCGCCTTGTATTTTTTTTAAAGGGTGACTTTCAAAACTTTGTTATTAATTAAAGAATTTTCATTCCTGACAAAGGGTTTTAAATTACAAGGAAATTAAAAAAAAATCTAAAATTTTTACTGCACTGAAAAGGGAAAGGAACTATTCTAGGATTTCTGCAGGATTTTAATACTCTTTGTGCTGGACAGGCAACTATTCAAGTTCATTTGGCATTTTACATGCGAGAAAGAGAAACTTGGAAGGTAGATATTGTTTGTCAAAAGCAAAATTATTCAGATTCCATTTCTACCTTAGCCTATCAAAGACTTGATTCAGAAAAATCATCCCAAACCTTATACTGGCAATTTTTAAAAAATCTTCTATGAACCCATATGCTTCTTTATCTATGTCGCTGTACCTGATAGAAGCATATCCATGGAATATCTAAGTAGATCACTGAAATGTCATCATTATTTGTTCAGCATGCTGGTCAGTCATGTTGCATTTGTATTTCTTCCACACAGAGAGAAAGGGTGATATATCCAGTCAGTCCCCATCACATTCTGCTGATGTGAATTCTGCATATTCCATTTTCAATGTCAGCACAGTCTCCACTGTGTCTCTCAAAATCCAGCTTTTCCTTACAATCTCTTACATTTCTTCCTATGACCTCACCACACATCCACTTAAATACCTTATCCAAAAGTTAATTGAGTTTATAATCTGGTGCCTTCATTATGAACTTGATTTATCTTTCAACAGGTCTGCTGGATCCAGTGTTGGCAGAAGCTGTGTTTTCATTATCCAGTTGACTGGGTGGTGCTGATTTTAACTATTTCCTTTAGCACTATGTTTTACTGCAAGTCTATACACATACCACACTATTATAATAGCTGTCATTTCTTTCCAGCTGTCCTCAAAGCATACATTCCTCTCATTACCTAAACATTTTTCATAGTTAAGTAAGAAATTGTATTCTCTTGTAGATTTAAGTTCCCTCTGAATGCCCCATATAAGGTATTTTGAAATATTGGATACTCTTATAAGCAAGATATGTTTGAAATTGTTTGCATGGGAATTCTCAGAATTAGAAGGCAAATAACTACATTTCTCTCAACAAATATTAATTTGTAGAAAGGCTACAAATTAAGTAACAAAGAAGTTACTCAAGAGAAGGGATAGGAGGAGAATGAAGAGATTCCTTGCTGCAATATGGAGAAACTAAACATGTATTAGCATTCAATAACAAGATTAGGACTTAGTTAACCTAATATCCATTAGTATTCTGAAACAATTAGTTACAATTATATCTACTAAAGAAGTCCAATAATTATTTGCCTGTGATAATTTTGGTAATATAATGGCCTAAGATATAATAATGAAATTACATATTTATATGAAAATATAAGTTTTTGGTAAAGGCTCCACTTTGGCATTTGAATAATGAAGTACTTCTCTTTGCAGGGCATAGTCATTAGCATATTCCATGCAGTTTTGAGGCAAACGATGACCTTGTCTGAGCATGCCTAAAGAATATTAGTATTTCCAAAGCAGGAGTCCAACCATAATTTTGAAACTACCTCCTATTGGTAGTTGTCTATAAGAAGTCCTGCAAGAGTAGAAGAGGGGGCTGGTCTTGCATTTCAACTCATCCTAAAAAACATTTTGGGCCATGAAAAGGAAGAGAAGCCAGCAAATCTGGCCTTCTGTGAGATAAGGTAAGGACTTAAGATTTGCATAGAATGATACTGACAAGGCCACAAAGAACCTCATCAGCTTTCTGACTGTACACTACAGAGAAAGAGGAATCTTTGAAGATTTTCTAAGTTGTAAATATGTACATGCCTCTATCTCTTTCTAAAGATTTGCAGTGGTATTTTTTGCATTTGATAAATACACTCTCCATTTTTCTTTTATGTTAACTTTGCTTGCACTAAAGGTTATTGCAATATGATTAGAAAATTCATAGGCCTTTTATTCCTTGAAGAAGAAATTCTTAAAAGTAGCATCATGACCTATCTCATGAAATGGACTGTATAATCTCACGTTGATCAGCTTTCAAATGATATTTAATGGAATCTCTAAAATATAACAGGATGTGCCTCTGTACAGAATGGTTTGGAAGTTGTCAATTCAGCTGCTTGGTGACTATAAGTGTTTTGAGGACTAACATTATTTAAGAAATTTCCTTTTGCAGTACAGCTGTGGTGGGCATGCCTCAAACATACAGAACCAAAAGAAGCATTCAGCCAAATTAATCTAGGAAATAGAGTGTCAGTTACGAGGCAAAACCTTCTACGTATGGGAAAGAGATTTACCCAAGGCAAAGGAGTATCCCAGTTGCAGAGTAGATCACATCATACACAAATCACCTTTGTGGGTCTCAGTTTCCACTTGATACAAAAAAATTTCTTCCAAACATATAGGATGCCATGGAGACTGAGATAAAGCCCTTAATCCTTGCTTTGCTGGTGCTGACAAAACAGATCTCTAGACATACATGGGATGTCTACATGCAGGAAACGGGACTTATGTGTACAAAGGGATAAAGTGCTGCATGTCTGTAGCAGTCCAAGTTCTTCTTATAATAGTATAGCAGGATATTAATTTTTCTGAACTGGCTCTAATTCAACTTCAAAAATATGAGCTTTAGGGCATGCTTATCATGAAGCATATAACTTTACAAAAAATACAAAACCAGTGAATGTTTTTATGCCTGGAATAGCAGAAAGTTAGCTTAGAAAAGATTTATAGCCTACAGATTAACTTCACAAATGTAAAGAAGTGTGAGCCTTTTATCTTCTATGCACTTTTATGCTGAGACAACTCTGAGAATCTTCTTGGACAGGATTCCATTTTGTTTTTCTTTTCTTCTACTTCTCATTCCATGTGCTTCTAGTGCCATATGCTTCTTCTGATATTCTTACTGAACATTAACAATTTTTTTGTAAGAGTTACACCATCAACTTGTACTTGGCTGGTTTTGGATTGCATAGGTCACAGACCACTGGTCCCCATC
>NW_005054306.1:4934678-4973967 GCF_000277835.1 Geospiza fortis
GCACTGCTGTCAGTACAATCTGGTGCCTGTCCTGCCTGGTGACCTTTGGAAATATTTCAGCATTACTCTCAAGTCAGACATGTCTCAGTTGCAGGGGATGCTAATTAGCATGCATTAAATCCAGGGGATGAAGGGATATTTTCCTTTATAAGTTTCACATCTAGTAGAGTTTCTCCCAGACTAATTCCGAGAAGAGTTAACATCCTTGCTCTCTTCCTCTGGGTGTCAGAAGGGTCCTGTGCTGGGGCCAGTCCTGGTAAGAAGAGGGGGTGGTATTACTGGCAGCCTCAGCAAGGGCTCACCAAGCATCATTAACATGTTACATGGCACCAAGTAAGCCAAGCAGACCCAGAGTGACTCCTGATGAAGCCAAGGGTGTGTCTGTGTCCCGAGTGCCTGAGGGGACGCTGTGCTACTCTGTGACTCAGGGCTGTGCATGATTCAGGGTAACTGAGCTCCCAGAGTCAGAACATCTGACTGAATTAACCAGTTTCTGTTGCCTAATTATTCACATTAGTAATATTCTGAATTGCATAATCACATATTCCTGAAATATCTGCAAAAGTAGGCAACAAATGTTCAGATGCAGAACATTTATATTTTAATGTACTGTATTTCTTTGTGACTGCAAATTAGGGATCAGACATTAAAAAGAAAGAAAAGGAAGACTTTTCATTGACCTCAAAGTGTTCATAACTTCTCTTACTCTCCTCCTTGTAAGTAAGATATTTGAGCTACTCTCTCCAGAGAGACAAATTGATGCTAATGCTGAAAGACAAAATAAAATAATTGTGTTTTCCACACGTTAGCTTAGAGATGGTCTCTTAGGGGCTAACACATTACTTGAAATTTTACTTTAAAATGACTTTGTAATTGACTACTATTAATCTGCTTCACTTGTAGGCTATGTGTACTAAAGAGATGATACAAATAGTTGTTCCTATTGATAAACTTTCAATTGTCAATAAAATTCAAGCTCAAAACTGATGACACTACTTTAGACAGCACTCCAATTAATCCAGAAGGACTGATTCCCAAAGCATCCTCTGCAGCCATTAAATAGTATCTGCTTACTGTGGAATTTACTGATCAGGGCAATTAATCTCTTAGAAACATCTGCTTTGACTCAGAGCACATACCTCTCATTTATAAGTTAGAGAAGCATTTCTGTGGCTCTATGTTATTAGGCTTCAGTTTAAAGTCAACAAAAAGTTACCCACTGATTTATTAAGACTTTGGATTAGGTTTTTGGCTGCGGTGCTGAACAGCAGGGAAAACTATACCTCATCAGTCCTGTAGTGTGTCTGGAATATGATCATGCAAACTGTATAGGGCTCACACTGCTTCCTTAATCTTGATAATCCAGGGCAAGGGAAGGCTTAGCTGTGTTGTACAATGGAAAACAATGGATAAAACAAGCACATCAGGGTCGGTTGCAGATGATACAGAAATACTCCTACAAGGAACCCTTTTCTGTGCTGGGCTGGCATGACTCGGGCTATTCTCTAATGCTCTTGATTGTCAACTTAAGCTTGTACACAGATAAAACTTGGATCCAGCAGAGTCTTTTACTCAAAGCTCTGTGGAAATTTAGGCATTGTAGTCCTGGGTCTATTCCAGGTCTGGAAGCAGTCAAGCTGTATTCATGGTGTTCTTCATGTATTAATAAACACCCAGCTGGACATGAGGCTTTGTATCCCAGGCATGGATGATCAAAGAGCACATTACCTGCTCAGAGAGAAAGGAGAGGCCAAACACAAATATGTGTATGTAATAGGCAGGGCATGTTAACTTGGAGTTATATATCGAATTTTTAGACTATAAACTCCCCAGGATGCTTATTGACTTCTTTATCATTATCAGAAAAAGAATGCTGGCAAGTAAAAAAAAAAGGAAAACTGTGATTTCATCACATATTGAAAAAAACCCCTGTAATATCTTCAGGATCTAAATAGGCTTTTCTTTGCTTTCATTACATAGTGCAAATAGTTAGAATTTTGGTGTTTGACAGTATCACTTTGAATATGTTATTGCATTTCTGTGGAGAAGACCCAAACCAAGCTCTTGGAGAATAATGGAAAAAGAAAATAAACCCGAGACAGACAGAAAATAATTGAGGAGCGTACATTTGGATTGGTGATATTTGGGTCAGTTCAAGTTAGGCTGAGGGATGAGCAGATTGAGGGCAGCCCTGCTGAGAAGGACTTGGGGGGTCTGCTGGATCGGAGGCTGGACATGAGCTGGCAATCCAGTTGTATCCTGGGCTGCATCCACAGCAGTGTGGCCAGCAGGGTGAAAGAGGAGATTCTGTCCCTCTGCTCTGCTGTCCTGAGACGCCACCTGGAGTGGAGCATCCAGCCCTGGGGTTCCTAGCACAGGAAGGAGTGAGAAGTCCCAAAGAGGGTTACCAATATGTTTAGAGGGATGGAGGACCTCTCCTATCCTCTCCTAAAAGCTGAGAGAATTAGGTTTGTTCATCCTGGCTTCGGGGTGACTTTTTGCTGCCTTTTAGCACCTGAATGGAACCTACAACAAAAATGGAGAGGGACTTTTTAAAAGAGTATATAGTGACAGGGGAGGGAGGAATGGTTTCAAATTGAAAGGTTTCAAATTGAAATGGTTTCAATCGAAATTTCAAAATTCAAATTGTACAAATTCGACTGTTCTGTTTCCCCTTCTTATGTAATGGTTCTGCTCTGGTTCTCTCCTCCCTCCCTTGTGCTGCCAGTTATCCCAACTCCTCCCCAGTTGCCTTGGAGACTAACGTATCCTTTCTCAAATCCCTCCCTGGTGCCCTGTCCGTCACTCAGCACTCCCACCCTTCTCTCTAGAAACTTCCAGCTAGAGCGTCGAGTGATTGGTTCAGAGGCCGGGGCCCCACCCTCAAGTTATCCCCATTGGTGTTCTCTCTAAGTTGATCTTTTGTATCCCACTCCCCTCTAAAACTCTATTCGCCAGAGGACTGACTCCTCCCCTGCCTCCCTCCCTTCTTATAAGCTGTTGCAACGGCCCTTACTCTGTCTTTGGATGTTGTTTCCCCTGCGACCCAATAAATTTAGATTCACTGCAACTGGAGAGCGCTCTCTTTTTCCGCTGTCTGTAGCCACAAGCCAAGCCACGTCCTATGACAAGGTAGCGCTGCTGTCATAGCACAGAGCATTTGCCTTAGGTGCTGTCCCAAACCATAGAGATCGGGATAGTGCTCCCCTACTGCTAGCGGTGCTGGATAGCTAGCCGGGACGTCTGAGAAGGACAATCCTTCTCCAGCTTGACCGCTTCAAGTAGGTTTAGATTAGACCTTGGGAAGAAATTCTTTACTATGAGCATGGTTATGCAGTGGAATAAGTTGCTCAGGGAAATTGTTGATGCCGCATCCCTGATAGTATTCAATGCCAGGCTGGATGGGGTTCTGAGCAGTCTGGTCCAGTGGAAGGTGTTCCTGCCCATGGCAGGGGGTTGGAACTAGATGATCTGTAAGGCCCCTTCCAACCCAAGCCTTTTTGTAATTTTATGATTTAACCACATCGATCTGTTGAACTACAACCACTTGGATTCAATTAAGATAATTCTGAGATTATTTGTATTGATACTATGCTAATAGTTTATTTTAAAAGGCTGGCCACAGAAAAATAATTGCTGTCTTTAAAATCATTCTACTGTTATTCTGTACTTTGTATAAATATGTTTAAAACAAATGCGCAAATATCAAAGGGCCTAGGAAAGACAGAATCACAAGTTTTCTGTGAGTGTCCTGAATCTGCTTGGTAGAGTAACATTTAAATAAAATTCCAGGAGCCTTTCAGGATTAAGCTAAGCTTGGATACAATACAAAGAAATCATATTTGACTATCTTCATATATTTGATTCAAAGTTGGATAGTGAGCTATTCCAGTCTAATATTAATGACAAAGTTTGCCTTCTTGATAAAACTGCAGTAAAGACTGGTGTGACTCCATTCCTGTTACTAGACCTGCCCATCTTTATTTGGAGCCCTGGCTCAGCTAAAGACACTTAACCTACATGACTAACCTTCTCACATTAATATCCTCCTGAAGGCCCTAGAGTAACATTTTAATAAAGGAAGGCACGCTCATGCATCTACAGTGTCATGCTCAATTCCCACCATGTTTTTTATTTTTAATATATTACCAATCCATAGGTCACTGATAAAAATTTTTGCACATTGCAGTGCTTGTATTCAGGAAAGAGGGTGTCACAAACTGCTGTGTATTTAAGGGGATTACATCCTTTCCAAGGAAATAGAAAACTGTTGTGAACAGTAGCTAAGAAGTTGCCTGGTGCAAACTGAAACCAAAATTGCTTTTCTGAGATGAGGTAAGCAAGAAAGAGCTGAGAAAGGAATATTTGGCTGATCCAAACACACTGGCAGCTAGTTTGGTTTTTTTATTTTGCATTGTGGGTCCAAAGCATAATCCTGTTTTCATTGGCAGTGAAGATCTTAACGAGCATAGATAATTCTTGGCTGGATTATGCTACCAAAATCTCAGCAGTCTTCCAGTTAACTCAAGCAGCTGCACTTTCTCCAAAAGAGAATTACCTGAAAACAGATTGACAACACTGAACTGTCCCAAGTCAATTTCTAATGAAAGAAATTAGATCATTTAACTCTTGTTTTACCCTATGATGCTGGGTTCTATTATACTTTGTATACTTTCCCAGAAATGAAGCAAATAGTGTACAACTTGTAATACAATGTAAGACTGCAATCAATATTAGAAATCATTCAGAAGGCAGTGAAAAGATAATATTTGCTTATTTCAAACTTTGAAAATGCAAAGCCAGACTATATAAATTACAGGTACTTTTCTTACCTGTTTCACTCTAACCTGAACAGGTTCAAAACTTCAGAAACTTGAGTAAAAAGACGAGAAGTAGCTACTTTGAGCCAACTTGTGTATATTCATGAAGAGGAATTGCAGGCAACGAATTTCCGAAGTAAAGAGGTAGAGACACTAAGAAGAATGTGGTTGGGTGTGGTAGGTCACTTGCCTGGATTTAGGTATGAGAAATCCAGGTAAGAGCTTTCTTGTTGGTCTTGAAAACCAATTCACTAACAGACTAAGCTGAGCCACATGGAATAATAAATCATCAACATCATCATCATCTATGCATTATGACTATCTCTATTTGTAAATATTTGCAAGATGTCAAAATACTCAGGTAAGCTGCATAAATATCCCAACAAATACAGAAATGACAAATCGACCATTTTTTCAGAAAAAAACCCCCCCTTTTTTTTTTTTTTTTTTTTTTTTTTTTGAGGATTTTTACTTTGGCTGCAAAAGTTAAAGTTGTGGTTGTTCTTAATTCCTGCTAGAGAATTTCTTTGCTCTGCAGGATGCCCAGGATTTCATGGTTTGCATGAACTCATTTCTCCTTTAATGTACCAGGTAGATAGGGAAGAGTAAAAGAAAGAATGTGAAGTTACTTGTTTTGGTTATCCTCTACATCAGAAGGTATTTTGATATTCTAGTCCATACTGATGGCATGAATCAACATTTTCTTTTATCTTTGTCAAAGGATTTTTAGTTTTGAGATACCTACTCTAACAAATCAGGTGTTCAGGAAAACCTAGGTTTAGGTTAAATCCCTCACACCCACAACACTGCCTGAATAATTTTCCTCCAATTTCCAGTTTGGTGTAATTTGTTTCAAAAATGTCAGTAGCTCATCTTTTCCTTTGTTTTAAATGACAACACAATTAATTACCAGAACCTGCACTTTGCATTGATTACTAAACAGATTTACATTGATCAGCCACAGACAGCCATTTGAAGCATACAAGTCCTAAAAACGTCAGTGAGAACATTTTCGCCATTCTTGCAGTCTTTATACCAGACCTTTGCTTCTGCAGCAAAGGGATTGCTGTGTAGTTACTAACCACAAATGTGAACTCCAATAAAAGGTCAAATTAGCTGCAAAACAAATGAAGCTCAATAACCCAAAATTAAAAGAAAAGGTAAAAAAAGAAGGATCAGACTAATTTATGCATGGTTAACCTCACTATCCAAGTATTGTCTATTCACGCTATGCTTGTTGTGCCCTGTGTTTTTTGTGCATCCTGTGTAGCTGCAAAGATGCAAAAGGGGCGTGCACATCAGGAGACACAACTGCTTACCCTAACCAGCAAGCTTAAGTGAGAATGGTAACACAAAGGAGAGATTGATCCTAATGGGAAACTGCAGGATTTTTCAAGTGACCTGACTCAGAAAGTGAAAGAAACACAGTTATTTGCATAGGTATGCTGCCAGGGAATTCCCTGAAGTGGTGAGACCTGGGGAACTCCTGGCAAGGGCTGGTGCTGTAAGCTGTGGAGCAGATCTTATCTCCCTTTACTTCCCCCAGTTTCCACCCGGTTTCAAATACGCTTTGATCTCCACCCCTGCTGTAACTGTAAGCAGGAGTTTATTCTTAGTTCCTAGCACAGAGGCTAGAAAAAGTGTTAACCTTAGCTCTTACAAAGTTTTAATGAGATGACACAAATAAATTCCTTAATCTATCTTAAATTCCTTAATCTGGTTTATTCATGAGGTCTTTTCTTTTTTTAAATGAAAAGAAAAGCAAAAAGAAATAATGCCAGTCTGACAAAAGGAAGTTATTCTTTTCCTTTCATTGAAAAGAAAGATTCCAACTTGCAATAGCAGTACTGGCTTTGCCCAAGCATCCTGAGAAAATGCAGAAATGTAGGAGTACAATTTCTAAACTCACCTGGAATCAACTTTCTCATGCCTGTGTCATTCAAAACCGTATGAAGTAATGCTGTTGTTTTGATTCATTCAAGTACAAATATCATGTTACTGAATTGTGGTGAGGAAGAAGCAGTGTTGTTTTCCTTTCACTTATGTGATTTGCAGAGGGAAGGAGTTTCTGATTTTTTGTTGTTTTTGTCTGCATGTGGTGTATATTCCTTGCTGATAATTAAACTTGTGTTAAGAGAAATCTTTTAAAGATGCATTTGAGTTATTAAAAAAAAAAAAAAAACGCTTGCAGAAATACTGTGCTCTGCAAGTTAACTGTAATTTTCAGGGAACTTTCAAAATGTTTACACATAAAAATGTTCAGAGGGAAAATTTCCCACCAGTCATTGTAGCTATTGCAATATTGTATGAATAAAAAGGTAAGCTTACTGATTTTGTTTTTTTTTTTCAGTCTCTGTAATCTGCAGTGAACCATGAACTGCCTCTGATGGTTTAATGTTCCCTCTTCCATTATAACATGCTCTGCAAAGGGTAGAATGCAAATAAAGTGACAAGAAACAGTTACTCATAATTTCACTCCATTTTCCCCCCTTCCTATTCAGAATAATAAAACAGAGGCTACCAGCTTGTGTATCTTATTTCTGAGTTGATAATAAAAGATGGTTCAGAGATGGGGGACATGGATCTCTCCATTTAGGTAGTTTAAATTACAGCTTAATGGGTTAACTCCACAATAACCTAATTTTAAATTCTTTATCCTCAGCTCTGTATTTCTGATCCTGGTCCCACATGGATTCTCTTGCCATTCAATATTAAGAAAGTGCTTCTCTGTTTTATTGTTTAGGGACTAAATAACATTCATAACCTCTCCATAAGAAGCTGACCTCACTGGCTGCTGATTCCCCCTCCCTGCACAACCGCCTGACACTGAGAGGCATAAAGGTATGAAAAGGGATAGCCCAGCTGCAGCGTGGGAGTGTTTGCTGGGTGGTGTCAGATTCTTCCAGGCAGCCGTGGAAATCCCCTTCACTCTACATCCCTTAAAACAACACTGACTAAAAGTACTAGTGAAGAAACTTTGAAGAATATCAGGTAAACCTGTCCTGTAATAGGTTTATAAGACTTAACCTAAGGGATATCCTTAAGGGACCAATGTCTGAGTCAGTGTATTATAAATGGCAGTCGGGAATCTAGCGCTGTTTCTAACCATTCTTGCCCCACTTCCTTAGAAGTGACTCAGGTGTGAGTATCCCCAATCCCTTATCACCACTGCTAATTGCTATTAAGCACTTTTTCAAAAGAGCTGAGAAGATTTGGCTGCTTTTATGCCACTAAAATAAATCAATAATTTTTTTTTTTTTAAACATGGAACAGAGTGAGCTCAAAATCTATGCAAGATCTTGTGTTACTGGGAGATGCCTAGCAAGAAGGACAAAAGAAAGATGGTGGCATCCTCCCATCCCAGTGTTTATTTCTCCAGATGGTGAAGGAAATGGACAACCAGTTTTGCAGTGCAGTGCTTGGATGTAGGATGGGGCCTCATCTGGCACCACAGGCAGCATGAACAATAAGTATTTGAACTGTCTGTTAGATTACATTTGTTTTGTAATATTTATTATGGTCTAAGTCTAATGTAACACTGTGAAAATGTCAGACTCACTGAAATCAGAGGGATTATATTAGGACTGCAGTGTTTTTTGCATGAGTTTTATATTGGCTATATTAGTTAAGTATAGCCTTGTTCACTCACTTTGGAGGATTTCTGAGATTCATTAACCTTTCAGAGCAAGTTTAATGCCAAATGTTCATTTTGTCTCAGAGGTTAATTTAATTTGCTATTCTTTACTGCAAACAAAGCAATAGTTCAATTTGAACTAGACCTTAGGCCATCCTGCAGCGAATCACTTACAGGTGGTTAAAAGAAAGTGGTGTAAGACAGAAGAGAAATTATAGCAAAATGAAAATGTCTCAGAAACTTCAAGAGAGGAACCAATTAATAAAGCAAGTCAGTATGAGAGGCAAAAGCAGTGAGAGGGATTAATCTAGTTGTTGAGCCAGTTTCACACCAACATAGAGCAAATGTCTTGATGGATCTATGTTAGAGTAACTGGTATCCCGAGCCAGAAGTTTCAGTGCAATTCAATGATACACCTTTGTCTTCACAAGTGTTTCTAGTTCAGACTATTTTCCATGAAATTTGGAAGTGCTATTCAAATAATATATTTATTTCCACAAAATGTGCACCCATGAAGTCTTAATAAATTTGAGAGTTTGTTGTCACAAAGCCACTGCAAAAGCTCTTTGGGTTTTCAGTTTTCATGGGGAACCTTTAACACAAGTCAGTCTGGGATAATATGGTTTTCCTAAATAATATTGGAGGCTTTTTTTTGTACCAGGATATAGCAAAATAGTTGATGTAGATATTCATCTAGCATAAGCCTCATATTAATCAGAAGTTCCACACATATTAGTAATTAAAAGGTTTCACTTTCTGCAGGAATCTCCAAAAAACACCTCAATAAACATCAAACATTTAGAGTTAAGGTTAAACTTCAAAGCAATTTAAAAAGTATTTGGTATGGAAATAGGAATTTGAATCAAGTTGTACTCCTGCATCTCCACCTCCCCCCACTCTACCCTGAAGTCAGACCATAAGTTAAGTAGACATTTAACCATAAATTCCTAATAAATTCTATAATTTGAACTGGAGTCACCTAATCTTTAGCCCAATTCCCGTTAGAAAGAAGGCATGTATGACAACACTCTTTGTCTTGCCATTTATTTCTGAATCAGCTGGCCAGTTTTAAGTCAAGCTAACTAAAGAGTGGACCTATCTGAGTTCCCATCAGTTTTATGGAATGAGGAACTAAACCAGAGGAGGGAAGGCTTATAAAATCTTCTGTTTATACTGTAGCTGAAGGAAAGGCTATAGCATCAGTTTGTGCGCTGTTAGACGCCAGAAGAGTTGCATAGGAGATAGAGTTTTCTGATAACCCCTGTCATGAATGGAGCTTCTGCTGGAGATCACAGGATACATGTCATTGCCCAAATCCACCAAAAACCACAGTTTGTTACTTCTGGACTCCTCTTTCTTGGTGGTGCCTCTTTGCAGTCTACAATGCAGACATATTTCTGTGTGAAATGCTAAATAAGTTCATTTTCCCATCTGTTTGGATATTTCTGTACACTGTTATGGAGTAGAATTGTTCAGTAGTGTTTGGCTGCAGGAGGAGGAATGCTATGGCAACAAGCTTGGTGTCCTTTCTAGGAAGGAGCATAGAGGGTCTGTCCCCCCATTGCAGCAGCCACCAGTGAGCAACTGGCCTTATTTGGTACCTTGGCTGGGGACAGCAGTTTCTGGGTTTTGCCTTCTGGACAACAAAGGCCTTGCAGTTTCTTTGAAGGAAGCAGTATGTCAGTGGTCTTGTTCCTGGTTTCCTTGCCTCCTTCCCAGTGGAGACCTTTCATCCATTTTTCCGTTGAGGTCTAGGAAGTGTTTTCCAACTGAGCTGTCTGCTTTCCACTTTGCACAAGAATACTTTGCCCTATGCAATTCATTTTTAAAACATTAGAGAGTTGGGCTGTGAGTTCTGGACCCAAATATCTATGTCTTTTTCAGGTGAGTGACACCTCACTTGCTGCTTCTACAGCCCTCAGAATACAACTGGACAATGCCAGTAGCACCACTGGGATCACAGACCAGAGCATAGAAGCTGCTGGAGCATAAATGCATGGACCTTCACATATGGTATGAAGGTCAAGTGATAATAATTCAAGTTTAATTTTTCATCCACCGCATGAAACCTGTTTGCAAAAGCTAATGACCACTCTAAATATCCTTGTGAAACACCACCACTGTTGTTGAGAACTGCCAAATTTTGTATAACCCTCCCTTTTTTGCTTTTTAAAAATTCATGAAAAGACTATAGATTCCTTCAGTACTATCTGCAAGTATTCAGCACTTCTCAGTACAGAAAAACGTTAAGACATAATTAACTAAATGCCAACTAAAAAATTAAATCCCAAATATTAGGACCTGTCAAAATAATCCTGGTAGAGTAAGCAGTAGGGGTGGTTTTTTGCTGACAGGCAATATGTTAACAAGTGCGGTATGAAAGGTTTGTTATTCTGCATAAGAGGTTTATAAAATGAAATTAAATAGCTCTTTGAAATAAGCATCCATTTGCAGGTGTTATTTTAGCCAAATATCAAGTATTTTGCTTGTTGATTACTGGAGGAATAGCAAGCAAAACCCACCTTTTGAGCTTTTTTAAATCCTTCCTTCATGTAAATAGAGTTTGATTATTATTCCAGAGTGTTTCAACAAGGATTTTTCAAGGTACATGTTAGTTCTGTCTTCTCAGTGATGATTCAAGACAACAACCAGTGATTTAAAAATGTACCTGCTCCTTATAACCAACACTGAGATGTTAAAATAAGAAGGGCTTGATTTTCCTTTCCTCTGTTTTGTGGCACAGTTTATTGGAAGTTCACACAAAATGTCATGAGGAATTTTGGTCTTGGGAGGATAAAAAAAGCAACAGAAAGGAAAAATATTCTTGTATTTGACTTACAGCTTTGTGTGAACATTTGGGTTTGAAGGGAGTGTAGAGGCTGAGATCTGAGTTGTAGCTGGATCTTAAACAAATATATTTTTGATTTGGTTTTGCTTAGCTACAGTGATGGAGAGATGTAGTGCAGTAAGTGCATTCTGTTGTACAATCCCTGACCTCAATGGCGAGGGAGAAAATGGGCTTTTGCTGTCAGCTTCTCCTCCTATTACAGATGTGAGTTTTACTCCAACATTACTTCCAGTCTAATTGCATTTGACCTGGCATTCTTGCTGTGCTAGTGTCAGGCAACATATCTGGAGGCCTATGCAACAGCTAGTATTTATAGAATAAATATAATTACTTGCTAAACCCTAGAAGCATCAGCCTTATGAACTTCCTAATTTTCATTAAAATACAGGTTTCTTTCTACTTACCTTCGGAAGCAATACAGACAAGGTATTTATGTGTCCCAAGTGGAAGCTGTCTGCATTGAGAAATTAAGCTGGGAAATTAGAAGAAGGTTGCCCTATTTAGTGTAAATTCTAACTAAAAACAGCAGGTTGTGGTCAGGTGTAGAGACTCATGTGTATGTTTACTATCAAAATATTTATATATGCAGATTGCTGGTGTCTGCATGTTTGCATCTTAAAATTGCAGAACTGTTTATATATTTGCACAACTTGGGGGATATTCTGTTGATTCCCTGCTTCTTTCAATGGGGACAAATTCAGTCTTCAGCATGAAAAGTTTTTTGTTTCTGCTGTTACAAACCAAAGATATAGATATCTGTTTGCTCACCTTTGCATATTTACAAAAGTTTTCCTTCATTTTGAAAAATTATTTGACATTTCTGAATGGAAGCTATTTTCTGATATTTGTTTAACACCTGAAATGAGACATAGGCTAGATCCACTCTTCCCCTGTTTGGGGCAGAATTTTATTGCTACATTATCAGCATAATCTATAAACAATAAAGTGAATTTTTCATATCTCTAAAGTTATGCCTGGAGCAAGTTGCAGTATTAGTGTTTTCAGGCTCAGCTCTGCATGATTCAAAGTGCACCTTTAAGGATGATTGACATCCTCAGCTTGGGGCTTGTGTTTTCACCCATGAGAGGTGAAATTGTAGAACATTTTGCAGTAGCAAGCTTTGCATTATGCATATCCATTACTCTCACAACTTAGAAAATGGCAGTGTGTGTGTCACAGCACAAGGGGGTATGTATGTTGACCTCAGTTCTCTCTCTTTCCAGCCATTTTTATGTAATAAATCAAAACAATCTATCTTCAATATGTTAGCTGGTTCATTTTTGTAGTGCAACCTTCCCCTTCCCACTTAAACTACAGCATACCAAAAACCTCTAATACAGTAGATCATCCAAAGATATGCATTGATTCACATATGTATCAAAAATCTGAAGGTTCATGCCTCTGTTTAATGATGATAATTTAAGACCTAGGGAATTTTACTACTCATGATTCTATTTCATAGAATAAAAAATGAGCTGGTGCAAGATCCACCTACTGGGATCTTCTTGTTATGCAGTCCTGTGACTTTCCTGTGATTCACATTCCTACCTTTCCTCTCAAAATAAATTTTCTTTTCTGTATTTTAAGCCTTCGTGTAAGATGCTCCAAATAGTATCCCTCCTTTGCCTGGATGCTCAGATGGATGCTTTTACTTATTAAAGAGTGTATGAATCAATTATTTCTAGGTTTCTGGTAAGTCTTGCCTTTCTTTGTCTTTGAGTTTATCCTTTTTTTTTTTTTTTTTTTTTTTTTGCGTAAGGAGTCTATTTTTGTCTTGGTGTAAGACTGAACACTTAACAAGCACACAGTGATACACACAGGGCTTAGTGAGCCCTGAGTCTCAAAGGGATTGCTAGGTGAACACAGCTGGGGTCTCTCTAATTATATGATAAAGTGGCTTAGGGCTCCTATTTTTTTTCTCTGAAATATTAGACAGAAAATGGCTGTGTGCAATGTAGAGCATGTGTGCTGTTAGCCTGTTTATAGTCTGGATGTGTCAGGCTTCCAGCACATGAGCAGATGAGTTTTCCAGCTCATGTACATTGAATCTAACAAATCCAGCTCTGCAGTGTATGGATAGCAGAATGGGCAGGCTCAGAGGATTCATTTCCACAAGGAGAAGTGTGCTGTGCATGTGGTTTGCTGTGTGTGAGTCCATTTTTCTGCACATCAAACAGTTGGGTCAGATCTGCTGCCAGGATTTCTGCAATCCCTTACAAACATTGTCAGCAAGTGAGTAGACAAGTGGCTCCTGCCCTGTAGCTGGCACAGTAGATGTGCTCCAGGCTTCAGCATTCTGCTGCTCCTGCAAAGGCATCCTCAGGTCTGGGTGGCCCCATCTCATGGAGATTATATACTTCTGCTCAGGAGAGGTGTGGGAGGCACAGAGGAATCTAGTTTCAGCCAATACCTCCATGATGTTTTGGCACCCAGGGGCATGTAGGACCCCATGGACATTCTGAAATAAAGTAGAAATCCAACATGGAGCCCTGGCATCAGTGTTCAGTGGCTTTATTAACAGTGCACTTCTCTTGCATGGCAGCATCCGTGCAGTGTTCTGCAGCTTCCCTGGGCTCCAGCTGCAGTGTTTAGCACAGGACTCGTCCTGAGGTCTTGCTCCTGACTTTATGAACACAATTCGTCCCCCAACGAAAACAGTATGATGGCAGCTGAATGTCAAGGTTTTGCTCTTCACCTCTTTAAACATCTATGAATGTTACAAAAGCTTGTAGTGCTACATTTTTAATGTGCATCGCATCTGTATATCTCTAGAATGATCTGTCTATATGAACAACAGCTGAAACACCTCGGTCTGTACGGCTGCCAAAACACTTTATGTACATCACATTAGTCAACACAGAAGGAACTGGTTATTTTTATAAAGAAAATGACACCGAGTCTGCTTTCAAATATTTGAAATATTTTTGGCAAATCACATTTTTATAATCCTTATACAGCTGTTTCATACTGAAACGAAACATTATACTGCACATGATGAACATCCCAAGACCTCCCCTCTGATTTTATTAGCTCCTTTGCACAAACATAGAAGAGATGAGACTTAACACACACAAAAAGAAATGCAATGTGGTATAAACCCATATTTCTGTATGCAGTCAGCTTGTTATGCACCACATTGGCAGTATCAGCAGCTTGCGTGGATCATGCTGCAAGGACATTACATGGAGGGACCCAAAACATGAGGTGAAAGGAGAAGTGGAAAAATGCATGGTCCTTCATGGAACTACTGGGGGTCAGCTTCTCTCTGGTATGTTTGGCCAGTGGCAAGGGACTGCAGATTCTGCAGGTATCTGACCATCCTGGTACTTCCGCTGTAAAAAAGACTGCAAGGTGTGATCTGTGGAGTTGGTGTGACAGAATGCAGGAACAGTCATTCCTGATTAGAGCAGAGCTTTGTTCATTTTGCTGAAGTAAAACATGCGCTGCCAGCAAGACTCAAAAGGCTGATACTTCCTTCTGCCCTAGCACCCCAGAAACCATGATCACTGTGATGCATCCTTCTTTCCATTTCATTTTTTTACCTTATTTTCTTCTGTGTCTTGTTATTACCAATGGACCAAACCACATTGCTTTATACTGTTTCAGAATACTCATGAAGACAGTGAGTAGATTTACTCCAGACTTACACTGCTAGGATCAGTATCAAGATCTGGCACATTTTGTTTGTGAACACTTCTTTTCTTTGCCCTCCCAGCTGAGTGCCATCAGAGCCTGGAAAATGAGAGGCACTATTTTTAATCACTCATTCAAACAGCAGTGTGTCAGAAGTGGCAAATAATAGTTGCTTTCAATAGAGGAAACAACACACATTGCAACTGTTTCTATTTATAAGTTATTTTTAAAAATCTCTTCATGTTGATTGTAATAATTATTTGTGCTACTCTAGCCCATAAACTTTAATTTTTTGAGTTTATTGTTAATCAATGTTGTGATTATAGCTCTTTTTTTGGTGTGTTTGTGTGCATAAGTTTGTGAATTTTAAAATGCTAAGGAAACCACTCAGTAAGGTGTAAAAGATGATTTGGAAAATAAGTTTTCAAAGTACTCTGCAAAAATAGCACATATAAATAATATACTCAAAAACATTATCAATAAGGCTTGAAAATAAAGCACTTATGTTTGCACGGATATCCTTAATCCTTATCCTTAATAACTGCTTTTTTCCCCCTGAAATTTGGCCTATAATAGATATTTGTCCTTTAACTGGCAAAAGGTTTGCATTAATTGTAAGGCTATGATGCCAGAAAATTTCCAGTCCCTGCTAGGGGATAAAAAGACATTGCATACTATAGAGGTATCAGAAAATAACACTTTAATACAGGAAATAACAAACCTTATTTTCAGCTTTGTTCCAAGAAATGATATTTGGGCTGATTTTGAAAAAAACACCCACTCAAAAATATAATCAGCCAGAGGAAAGTGCTTTGCGTGAGAACATGAAAATCTGGCAGAGAAACAAGCAAATAGAAGCACTATTATACTGATGTGTTGGACAACATTAATAATGGGAGGTTTCAAATATCATATAAACAAAAGTAATGATACGATTAGATAAATGCTTTTCAAATTAAAGAAAAACAAAATTACCAATTTTTCATAGTCAACCTTTAAGCACTGGGGTGCTTCATGATGCCGAGCTCTTGGAAGAGAAAGTAAACTCAGAGACGGATGGGGAACAGGGTTAGGAGGGAGCCTAAAGTCTAACTGAGCAGAGGAATAGCTGACTAAACTAAACAGCCTTTATTTTTCTGCTGCAGCAGGAAAATAGTCACAAGTAACTGCTGGCTGAATGCTCGTAATCACAGCTTGGGTTATTGAGTGCAGTTCCCTTCGCAGATCTTTGTGGACAATCACACATTTTCTTTCTTGGGGTAAAATAGTTTTTTTGAGTCAGATCAGGAGGTTCTGCATTAATCCTTTCTTTTTACAAATTATTAAAACACCATGCAAAGAGTGTATTTGCATAGCTGGCAACTTTATCACAAGCTGGGCCAAGCACATGGGGTCTGTGGAAACCTGCTGAGAAAATCTGAGGAAAGCCTGGTGCTCTGATGTTGGCAGAACTTGTGCCAGGCAGAGCTGTTGTGGGGAACAGATGAGATCTGCGTCTTTTTCACACCTCCATGGTGCTGGTTGTTTCCCTTTTATATTTGGGGATATTGAGATGAAGAGGAAGACCCAGACCAATGTAGGACTAATTAAAAATTCCACATGGATCTTTTCCTAGAGCTGCTTGTATCCCTAAGCAGTCTCTTAAGAGGCAAAGAAACCCCAGGAGCTTCCAGGTCAGCTCAAGAGGATGTTAATTATGATTGCTATAAATACAGAGGAGCTCTGGATTGGTTAGTGTTTTTGTTCTTTTCATTTTTATCTCTGAGACAAGAGGGCGAGGAAGTGCATACCCTGTCCCTGACCTATGTATTCCGGGACACCTGACTGGAGGAAAAGCCTCAACGCAGAGCAGAGAGAGGTCTGAGGGAAGAGGTAGAGGTAAAAGGGTTGCAGAGCCAGAAAAACTGTTATTCAGATAGGAGCCGGAAGATCAACTAGCTGTGAAACTGCTCTTTTAGTGCTTTCTTTTTCACAAAGGCATTGTTTTCTCAGTGTCATCAGGATGTGAGAAATCCCCAATTCATTATCTGCTGTTTGGTGCTGAACATTCAACCAAGAGTTATCTTTTATTTGTGAAAAGTGATTCTAAGGAAAAATATGAAGCTGTTATGTCTTATAGTGGAACCCTTTGACAAAAAGGAAGAGCTTCCTACCTGAGGTCTCTTTTATTTTCTTCTCCAGGCTGAAACTATTATTCTGCTACAGAAAGCAAAGGGTTTGTCTCCCTTCCCATAAAAACTTCACCCATTTTAAAAGGAAAAGAGGAACTTTTATCTTCTGATCCTCATCCAGACCTTCACAATCTTGCAATGTGTTTATCCTGGAAAACAGGGAAATATTTCTATTTTCCCCATATTACAGATAGATAATTAAGGCAGAAGTGGACTAAACACCACACATTGATTGGAGCCCAGCTCAGCAGCCCCAGGATCAACATTGAAGTTCATTAACCCGAGCTACGAGCTGCTCAAGCTGCTGCAAAACAGGGAGGGAGCAATGCTCTGACAGCTGAACACCCACATTTGTAAGTGTCTATGTAGACCCAGAGCTCCTACTCCCACCATCACCCTATCAGCAACATCCTGAACAGCCACAGGGTACTTGGAGAAAGGATCTAGGTGACACGTGTCTGCAAAATGCCTTTAATGCTGGGCATAGCACAGTTCTGACCGTTGGCTGGCCAATGACAGGCAGTGCAATGTGCTTGGTCATCCCTGGGAAGTTAAGGAATGAGCCCATTTCCTCTATGCTCCATGACAGACTGTGGATCCCTTCTCTCCTCCCAGCTGAGCAGGGCTGGGCTGTGCACGCTCACATCTACAGCCTCTTCTCCTTCCCCTACGAGAGCATTGCTCTTCCCTGCTGACCTGTCCTGAGCTCGGGGCAAGCCATCAGAAGGACAGTGCTGGCAGGGGCAGCTCCTGCTGCAGGGATGTTTGAGGAGGGCTGCTGTGTTTGTGGTGGGGAAATGTGGAGAAGGAGGTAGCTGCCAAGGCAGGCAAAGGGAGATGAGGAGACAGATGGCTGCGTGCACGGGGAGCAGTGCCTCTGTGCGCAACAGCGTGTGGGAGGTTGCACAACTCGGAGCTGCTTCCCCCTTAGCAGTCCAGGCTGGATTCCCGCTGTGGGCACTCACACCATGGCAACAATCTCCTTCCCGGTGTGACTCTGCTAGTATGGGGTGGCCACACAACCAGTGAGCTCCCCACATGCTTTATCTCTTCTTTCTACCCTTTGGTTTTGATTTTGGGTTTCTCTGGATGCAGCACTCCTTTCTGATTATTCTGGAAGCTCTTGGGGGATTTGTAACAGCAATAATATATGGTAGGTTTGGCTGGGAAAAATCTGTTTAACAAAAAATATTGAGGTTTGGAAACTTATTTTTGTTCTCTGTTGAAATAAAATCAAAGTCTTCCAAAAACTGTTTTGAAAATGGAGCAGAGAAATCTGTTAGGGACCCACTGGGTGGTAGGAGTTCCTTGTTTGGAGCTGAGCACAACAGGATTATAGGTCTCAGTCTCTGCTCCCCCAAAAGTGGGCCCTAAGCAGGGACTATCTAGAGGTGCTTTTTTCTGGTTCACACAGAAATTCCATTCTGGATGTCATTACAGAAAACCAATTTATTTTCATTAGAAAAATTTCATTGCAATGAATTTGTATTTTCTTTTGAAGAACTCCAGGTGAACCTGAAGTTGGGGCCATGCCGCAGAAATTAAGTTCTGCAGGTTCTTAGCACTCATTTCACTTTTCTTCTAAGCATGTGTTAGGCTACGTAGCTTAACTTGGTGTTTATTTTTTTTTAATTTTAAAATGTGTCATTTACAAAATAACAATATAAATCAAAAGCACAGCCACTGAACTTCTGTGGGAAATGGCCTGGCTTGCCTCTCAGGCACTGCTTGCCAGCTTCACTTCAAAAAGTCATCTGGCTCTGGGGCTGCCTTCAGAAATGTGCTGAAGGGATTCCAAGGCATGTACAAGATTAGCAAAAATAATTTCAGGAGCAACAACAACACAGCTCTCCACCTCAGGGCCCAGCCAGGCTGGAGGGGTGAGCCAACAGCAATCTTGTGAAATTCAAGGAGGATCAATGCAAACTCCTGGACCTCTGAAGGAAAAACCCTGCAAGGGTGGAAGCTGGGGATGGCTGAGCTGGGGAGAAGCTCAGTGGGAGTTTCTGGTGCCCTGGGGCATCATGAGCCATTCATAAGGCAGCAGACACCAGACACGGTCCATCCATGAATCTAGAGATTGAATTAACTCCTTGTACTCTGCACTTATGAGACCACGGCCCGATACAGTGTCTGGTTTTGGGGCTCCCTCAATACAAAACATGGACAAGCTGGTGTGAGGGGCCCCCAGGCTGGTCAGGGCTGGAGCAGCTCCCTGTAAGGAGAGGTTGAGGAATGGGCTGTCTCAGTCTGGGACAGAGATGGCCAGGGAGGCTGGGGCAGAATAGCCCAGTTTCCTCACAGCAATGGAACAACAATGCTGATTTTGCTGTTTATGTATTCCATTTCTCATAAAACTGCACACTAAAGATTGTTTGATTTGTCAGACCTTCATTTTGATGGTCCTAGAGAGAAAGGGCTACTTTATGTGCATGGAAAGGCAGGATATTTCACCTCCCCCTGGCAAGGGCAAGAATACTGCCTGGGGAGCACCAGGAGCCACAGTCCTTTACCTGGACTCCTGGCTTTTGAAGCTGCCACATGGTGGAAAACATATATTTATGCTATGTTTTTTAGAAGGATGGGGAAAGTTTAACTGCTACATACATGCTGCTGGAGGCCCAGGGAAAATACCCACTGGTAAATGCCAGTATTTTGTTTAAACCCAGAAAGAAATTTCACACACCATATCTCCCCATCTACAGCTGTGTCTCCTAATGACACAGTCTAACCCTAGAGATGGACCAGATCTACAAGTTCTTCTCATCCATCTCTCTTTTAATTCAGAATTGTGCCCTATAATGGGTAATTTCAAGCGGTTTTGTCAGTCAAATTTGAACAGACTCCTGTTTTCCAAGTTTTTGAAATACTAATCCCCAATAGATGTCACTGTTTAGTAAACATCACATAGAGAAAACTACTGTATGGGATACAACTGTTAAGAGACACCACTTGTGTTGTACTGTCTTGCATCTTCAACTGGTAAGAAGAAGTAAAGGGTACACACTCCTTTCAGGGTGAGGGTGAATTTTCTTTCATTGGCTTTATTTAGTTTTTACTTGCTGTATACATTGAAGACATTTATAACATGATCCCAGTCTTCATATAATAAAATCAATTTGAACTCAATTTCTCAGTCTTTGATTGGCTCAATCTCTTCGCAAATGAATCTGTTGAAAATGAATTTACAGCATTAGACTTTTTTCTTCATTCTTTGGAAAATGGTTTCATTTCACTATCAATCATGTATGACTATCTAATAAAGGCATGGTACAGACCCTCATGCAGGTGGGAGACCACTTTGCCCATTAAGGGGCATTAATGACATTTATTCCTCATTTCACAGAAGGCTTTTGTGGTAATATCACCTCTAATCTTATTTTCTGTGTCTAACAGGAAATATATTAATAGCTGCTCCTTAAAGAAACGTTGCAGCCTCTTCTTGATGTCGCCTCAGGCTTATCTTCAGTCGTGTGTGACTGGGGCTGAGAACAGGCTCAGCATTTGGAGGAGAGGAGCTGGGGAGTTATAGTGAGAAACGTTTCCATCCGAGGGGAAACCAGACTGCAAGACTCCGCTAAAAATTTCAGACCTTGAAAGTTGTGGAGCTTGCTGAACTGGGGTTTTGTTTCAGCCCTGGAAAATGACAGGAATCCATTGTGCAAATTGTGTGCAGATGTGGGGCTGGGTATCACACATAACCCACATTCTTAGCTCTTTGCATGTCGGATTTCATTTGCAGACCATATCCAATTTTCAAATTGCACTCTCTTTCAGTTGTAGAAGTGGCAGCAACTGCGGCCAAATCCCAACGCTCCCTGGCTGGCGGGGGGGAGCCCTGATCAGGAAAGGGGTTTTTTTCTTGCCTTGCTGTGCCCTCATAGAGGGGATGGAAGAAGAGGGGGAGACATGAGAGAGCACAGGAGCACAGCACACGCAGTCATGTAGGCGCACATCATCCCTTTGTGATGGATGTCGTTCCCTGCTGCCACAGGACTGGATTCCCACACGTGCCCGTAGGGCTGGGCAGAGGGCCAGTAGCACTGTGACTACACCATGCCCCCGCCTAAACTCCACACTGTGACACGTCCATCTTATGCTCTCCCGTGCACGTGTGGCTGCCTTTGCTGCACAGTAAAGCTGGAAGAGAAGGCAAAACCAGGTTACATCAAGGTCAGCTGACTCCTGGTTGTATTCTGGGTATGGTTTTGTACAGACACAATATGTGGAGTTCGCTATCATCGCAAAGCATTGTACTTATCCCAGGGAGGGCTTGGGCTGTTCCAGTTTATCATACATAGAGTACATTTTTGTTGTCTGCAGTGGAAAGAGATGAGCCTTGAGGGATTTGATAAATCTCATGCTGAGAAGTTTTAACTTAGACATGCATAAGGAATAAATTAATTTTTAATACATTTTTCAAGAAGCACTTTTTTGGCTCAGGACCATCATGCCTGGTATGTTTATAAAGGCATACGTAGCATGCTCCAGTTGAGAGTCTGTCAGTGTTTCCATTGTAAATCCTATTTTCAGAGGCTTATATTGTAATTCCAATATAAAACTCAATCCCAACAAGAAAAAACTGGCATCGGTGTTGGCTGTGGAATGATTTCTTAATGATTTTTTAAATTCAGTTTTTCTTTTGCCAGTGTTGATTAATGTTAGCTAATAAGAATACTTTATCTTTTGTCATTGTTAAACTTTAAATCATAATGTGCCATGTATCCTAACAAGTTACTTGGCATATGAATGAACTTCTATTTGTTTTTAACACTTGCACAGCTTAAAAACATTCCCAAAGACCTAGTTTGCATTTTGTAAGCCATTAACTTATTTTCTGCAATGTCCTACTACAGCATTTAGGAAAAAATGTCATCCCAAGTAGGAATTGGAACCACAGAGTCTCACAGAAGCTCTCCAGCTATGCTGCTAGAAGTGCTACGGGGTGTTTTGCAGTTGGGACTCCTGGCCCTGCTGTGCAGCTGTTGCAGTCCTGCTTGTAGGTGATGGATGGTGAAAGCTCACTGGATGAAGTTCAGCACTCCAGCAGAGACCAGGCTTAACTGGCATCACTGAGAGGTGGAGAGACCAGTGCACACACCAACCCTCCCCTTATGCAGTTTTTTTCTTTTCTCTTAAACACACACTCACAAGACCTCCACAGGAAACGAGGGCTCACAGTTGTATTTATGCAACCTAAAAATGTCTAATATTAGTTTTAAATAAGCTTTTTTTATTCAATACCTGCTCATGAAAGAAGAAAAATCCAATGTTAACTTAATAATGCAGTTTTGCCCTTATCAGTTTGTTTTTGCCCATAGGCTTTATAAAAGTCCCCTAGCACTGGGTAATGCTATATACCATATGTGTTGCCTACAGTACCTCAGCATAACAGGGCAGATTAAGGACAGAGTTTCCACCTACCCTTTGAAGATTTATGTCAGACCTTTTAACCTCCTGTGAAAACAGTTTGGTTATTTAATTCTTTTTATGATACTCAGCAACAGCTTTCATACTTCCACAAACACTCTGTAGCTGTCATACCATAAACAGTCATAAACTAATCCAGGCTTCTCCATATTGGAGCAAGGTATGACAGAAAGAAATGGGGTTCAAGGATTGTGAATTTTTTTCCTGACAGCTGGGGTTCACAGAACTTGTTGAGTTTGTAAACTTCTCTCTCCCCTCTAATCCTCTTTTCACCCCAATTTAAATAAACAAATATGCTTGGGTTTTTTTTCTGTGTTTCACATAATTGGGCTTGAAATTCAAGGCACACACATATGGAGACCATATACAGTGCAACGTATCTGTGGCCCACTAGTCCTTCCCCTCCGTTGTTGGACTCAACATTGCAGTTTAGGAGTTTCAAGACAGCCTCCCTAAAAGACTTGCCTGTGTTATGGACAGATACTGAGCTTTCCAGTTTTTATTCATCAAAGAAAGCCTACCTAGATGCATTTTGGGCCTCCTTTTGTAATTTTCATATGCCTTACAACCATGAATGGATGTGTCACACACTACATTACTGAGCAGTACTTTTTATGGTTGTGAAGCTGAATCAGAGAAAGATTAAATGACATGGTGAAAGTCACACAGGAAATTTGTGACAGAGCCAAGAATTTCCTGAAAGCCAACCTACTGTTTTCAGTTATTGTTTTTCTAGTTCTTCTTTGGCAGTATTCAAAGTAGAGGTGAATCCTATACTGAGTATTCGTCTCTGTATATGTACTCATCTAGAGAAGATCTGCCGGCCCTTCTTCAAAGGGCATCTCTAAGGAGAGAAAGGAGACAAAGGGCAGGAGAAAGGACTTATTAGTTGCACCCCATGCACGTGTCAAAAGCTAAAACACAGACCCAGTAATGCAGTCTGCTCCAGGCCACACAGGAAGTTTGTAGCAGAGACAGGGAATTTAATCCGCATTCCCTGAATCCCAGTCCAGGGGTGTTCAATGTCTTCCTTAACCAGTTCATATTACATATGATATGCAGTCTGTACCATATAGTCTTGAAAATTCTTTATTTATTATTTTTACTCTCCCTTCCTCTCTGAAATAATCTAATCCAGCAACATTTGCCCTGAACTTTTGAACCTTTGATGTTTAAGTAGGTTCAAAATTAGGCAAACTGTGTTTTCATGTTGTTAATTGGAATCACTGTGCCTGGATCTTTTAGCAGCCTCCACATGGTTAACTTCAAACTCCCACGTCAGCCTGAAAGAAAAAAAAAAAGACCAAACACATCAGGTCCCATTAAATGTGTTAAACATTTTAACTGTACAAAATGTGGAGTGAGGTAGATCTTTAGAAAACTGAATCAAGAGAATGACAGGCGTCTGTGTATATACTTCCTCTTGCCTGGGCTGAAGGTCATTATTTTGAGCTAATAGCTGACCCCTTTGGCCTCTAGAAGGCCATTATGCTTAATGGCCTGAGCTAATTTGTTGTGCTACAGGGTTGGTTGATCTTTATTTTAATCTGCACCTTCTCCTGCTCTTGTGGGGAAAGCAACTACTCTGATATAATCCAGTTGGCACCAAATTGCCTAAAGGAGGGAACAGGCAAGCAGATAGGAGACAGAACTTAGGAATTTTACTGAGGATTGACTTTCTTGCCAAAAAAAAAAAAAAACCCAAACAAAGAGAAAAAAAATCAAGGAAGGGAAAGGAAAAAGATATATATACATATGCACACACTTAATGTGTGCACAGAGTGTAAGAGAGTGGGAGAGCAGGAGTGAACCAGGGCAGAGGGAATGGAAAAGAGGGAACAAGGGAAATCATTGTGAAGAAAGACACACTTTCACAAGCAAATCTACCTTTTTAACCCCATTTTCCTTTCATTGAGACACTTTGGAAGAATAACACCCACATGATTTGCTGCCAGGAGACAGAGATAGTTTTGTTAGTTCTCTTTCTCACAAAATAACGTACCTATTTTAAAAGCAAAATCTCTTTGCCAGCCACGTTCCCATGTATCTCTGGCATTCTAAACAGGCCGTTGTGAGTGACGCAATTAAAAATCAGCTAAAATAGAAAGCAAACACATAAAGAGCATCAGCTGTTAGTCACATTCTCAGAGGGGAGGCAAAATCTCATGAGGTGCTGCTCTCACAATATTTGCACAGACAGCACTGTTTTTGTCTCCTTGAAACCCTTCTTCAGTTTCCCAGCTCAGGAAGGAGCAGCACTGCTCAGATGGGGTATGGGGCTCCACCACCAGCAGGGTTGGGGTTGCAGGATTTCTGGGCAAAGAGGAAAACAGGCTCTTGTCCCTTCTCTACCCTCAGCATTTCCCCTCTGCTCCAAAGGGCAGTGTGTCACAGAGTCTGTCTTAGCTGATTCAAATTTACATTTGCTCCTTCCGTTGCTGATCCTGGTCTTCTGCACACATCCTGTGCCCTGGGTAAGGAGAAATGAAAAAAATGTCAAATCAGCAGCACACTGAAGATTTTATAGCTTACAGGAGCTCGCATGCAGAGGAGCAAAGCTGCTTTACATGTGTGTGCTTTTGTATCTACAGTCACACATGCATGAAATGCCCTAGAAATGCTCACAGCATGACCAACTATTGCAAATCACAGGTCCTTGCTCCTCCTTTTCCCCACTAATTTTCCACGGTCTGCTGGTCTTGCTGATATCTTGTCTAATGTGCTGTGATTGGCTGTTTGGGGAGCCTTGGACACTGCTTCGTATCTGTGCTGTGCAGGAAACTGCAGAAGTGACAGGGCCTTGGGGCTGTGCAGTGCTGTTTTCCCCCAGCTGCACCCATTGCAGCTGGCAGCAAGCAGTGCTTCCCTCCAGGCTCCAGTCCTTCCCTCTGGGGCTTCAGCTCTTTCTGTGCTGGAGCCTTCTGGATGTGGGTGGTGAAAGTCATGGGCATCCCCGATCCTGTCATTGAGGATGACTCCCCCCAGGCGGTGCAGTCCTGCCAGCAAAGCCAATGGAAGTGCAGTGTTTGTTTCCACGGCTCAGCCTTGAGTCAGGTTCTGTCCCTATTAATGGTGCCCGGGCTGCCATGACTAAATTACCTACAACAGAAACCTTGACATTCAGGGATGGCAGGGAAAGCTTAAGCTGATATGCTCGGGGGTCCAAGTTCATAAACATATGAGGATTATACTCTTGTACTTAATTAAAAAAAAAATGCACACAGATTCATTTCTATTTCCACACTCAATCCCGGTGGTTCCTTTCATTTGCTGTGATGGATGTTAAAAATCACAGCTGCACAGGGGAAGGGTTGCTGGTCCAATGGTCCCAGGGTGTCCTGTGCCTCCAGCATGTATGGAAATGAGTATGGAGCAGCCTGAGATGTTGCCTGTGCTCAGCCATGTGGAGCCAAGCCCTTGTGCAGCTTTTCTGTGCGTGGGAAATCTTCCCCTGTCCTTGGAGGGCAGGTCCCTCCTGGCTTTGGACTATCAGGAGAGCATGGGCCCCAGGATCTCTATTGTTTGTCAGAGGGTGTGCACCTCAGGTATTAAACACACCTCTAATCTTTCCATCTACATCAGCCTGAAAATTTGCGGTATTATGCTCTACAATTTAAGCAATTAATTGAAAAATAATTTAAAAAACAATTTCTTGCAGCAACTCAGTAAAAAAAATTCAAAATCAAGTTCTAAAAATTATCTGTCTGAAACAGCATGTCTCATGTTTTGCTATGTGCACAGCAGTCTTATTTTTTTTTTGTTTGTTTGTTTAATTTCTCTGTAAGATCTTTGGGTTTCTAATGTTTTAGGTTCTAATGTTCCCACAGAAGATCTCCCATGGTAGACTGAGTAACCTAGCAAAATAAAAGGCCTCCTGCAGGTGGTGCTACAATGCTGCAAGTATTTTTAATTAGAATAGGCACAAAAATGCCTCCATTATGATTTTCTCTCACTTTACAACAAATGAAAATCTCTCTGTGGGAGGTAGCTCATTATAGGCAGCCAAGTTCAAACTAGCTTCAAATGAAGATGTACAGGTAAAGCATCTTGGAAACCTGGACCTAACTCACTCTCAGTAGCACAACTCTCTTTCTCAGCATAGCTAGCAGTTGTGACATATAAAGAAAATAATTTCTTCTCCCCCTGCAAATTCTGAAGAAAATTGTTGCCTTAATCTCCATGCCCAATGACTTGTGCAGTTAAATATTGTGGTGCAAAATGAGGCTACAAGATGTCCTGTAACAGATGGGTTAATATCTTACATATCATATTAGTGCAGGAATGTACAAGCAACAGACAACCAAGAAAAAAATGGTTAAAAAACCCTTAAATGTCTGCTAACAAAAAAGGCTTCATATTTTATGCATCTCCGATTTTCCACAGACTGGGCAAAATAGCTTGACTAGGCCAGAGTAGCCCGATGGGCAACCTCTGAATTGACACTGCCAGTATTCATTCCTTTTTGCTTTTAAATGACATTGGATAGCCCCCCAAGAAATGAAGCCATTATGCAGGGAAAAAAGTTAACCTGTGGAGAAAAATACCTCCATTTTAAACTTTTGTAATTCCCGTTATCTTTACAAGAAAATTCTTGTTCTACAGACTTTCTTGTCTTTTAAAGTGTGTCTTCTGTTTTGCCTTTCTTGACTGCTGAAATTTTTGTTTTCCTTTTTTTTTTATGGATTCACTAGTTGTTGGGAAATGAAAACATAAAAAGCAAAAATCTGTGGGGAAAAAAAAGAAGTCAGAAAAACCTATCTTTTCTGATTAAATGTGAAATAATTTTGTATTAAATATCCTTTGAAATTGCTTTTGCCTTCTCTTTTAGTTTTTATCCCAAACACACTCATCAGTAATTATCTTCATTTTTCTATGAAAATATATTTTTGAGTGTGTCTGCTTGTTAGTCACAAACTGTTGCAATCCTTATAGTTAAAATAACCTAGTATGGCATCTTGTGACATTACCCCACTTGCATTTGCACAGGGAAAGAAACAATTAAGCCATCAACACAAATGCATTTAGGGCAGTCAGATCAGAAAATAAATGGAGGCTGAATGATGATGTAGTAACAGCACTTCTATAAGAAACAGCTGCAATTAAATTAAAAATGCAGCGACAATAATTAAAATATATGAAATATTTCAGGTAACATTAATTTTATGCTTCAGTATGATTTTGTATTTTTTCTCTTCCTCATGTACAGCACTTGAAAATTCACAGGGAATTTAGAGGGAGAAGCGTCTATTTGGAGACAATAACAACTTGCTCTTCAGTACAATTCAAGGAATGTCAGGACAGGTGCAATATCCATTTATTCATCAATCTCATTCTCAGAGAAGTACAACGTGTCTGGGTTAGCACAGCTATTAGCAGTTCAACAACAAATTGTTTTTCTTTTAATAATTAGAGGAGAGGTTGCTTCTTATAAATTGAAAGCCCACTAGTACTCACCAGTTGAGCTAATCAGATATTTTGTTACACACATCTATTTCCTTGCAATGTGCTGCTGTGATCAAGAAGATACTCCTTATTTAATTTAACATTAACAGCGGCACGAAAGACTTGCAATTTTTTTTCATGAGGTGAAACCCTGCATGTAGATATGGTTTTAAAACACATAAAACAATACCTATCACTAAACAATCATGTCTTCTTGAAAGATCAGGTGCACAGAGGGAACACAGAGACATTTTCTGAGGTTTCTTTGAAAAAGTCTAATCTTCAGAAGAAATTTCTAATGAAAATAAATGAATAGAAAGATTCAGTGGCTGCATATGCACACCTTCTGCCCTCTTGGGAAGAAAACTTTGCCTTAGAGTGTTATTAGTTCATTTTTGGAGACACTAACCCTGGGGACTGTTCATATGGATGCTATTTATGGCTTTCTTGAAGCACATCAGTGTGTCCTTGAGGGTAGAGAAATGACACCAAGTCTGGACTCAGCACTCCAGGGGTTTCAGCATCAGCAGCAGGTACCTCTAGGGGACCCTTCCTCTATGACTGGTCTATTTTGTGCCTCTGTGCCTTTCTTTGGATGAGTCCCAGGGCTCTGTATGGGTCACACCACACAGGCAAGATTAGAGGGGGACACCTGGTTAGCTGAGGGAAAGGGCTTTATGTGGTACCTCATACTTAGCTGCTCAGTGCTGTGGGGATTGAAGTGATTTATGTGCACAGGCACACAGGAGATCTCTCAGACAGGGACATAGAGACTCTGGTCCCACTGACAAAGAGAGTTTGAATGAAGCCCATGTTGTCTTCAGACACTTCATGTAACACTGAGGACACCATTAGAGCAAATTTGCCATTTTTGTGGATTTATTTTTCTGCATCATTTAAATTACTTTCCATATTTCTTTTTATCACTGACATGTAAGTATCATCATAGAGCTTAAGTGAAGGCCGACCAGCTGCTGATTGTAAACCCTGTAAAACACTCTTATTATTGTTTCTTATTATTACTATCAGTACTACTACTACTACTACTTTGTAGGAGCATAATGCACTTCTAAAACAAAATCTCTGCTTTTGGATCTCTTCATACACTGGAACTACAGAGCAAACTTTTAGTGATTGGAAAACAACCTACTGTTTCTTTACCTGTGCAGGAAATGGTTGTGCTGTCTCCTTGGTGAAGCTACTTTAAGATACTTCTGGAGCTTGTAATTTAATGGCTGAACCAATTTTAAACAGGAAATGTGTTACTGACATAGCAGACATCTACCAGAAACCATCAGAAAAAACCCACAAAATCTGTTGAGGCAGAAAGAGCAAGGCAGTACCTATATCAGAAAACCACAGGCTTTTCATATTTGCTAAATAATTTTCCCTGGCTGGACAGTTTGTTGACATAAACCTGAAGTAACTGAGAAACCATTTCTATATTAGTTCTTTGCTCAACTGCTGATAAAAAGCCTAGTTGTAAATCCTTTCTATATGAAAGTAAGCAGAATTTTCTTTTTTTTTTTTCCTTAAAAACCATCATCCGAATCATTTGATCGTTGATCATTGCTGCAAGATTAACATAGGCAAGAAGCCTGCAGATTGAATCAAGGGGCTTTTGGTTGTAACAAAATTTTCTTGCCTATAGGAAAGGACTCAAATGGATAAAAAGAAGCAGGAGTTTTAGATACGCCCCTAGCATACTGCTCTACTAAACCTGGAAACTTCTTACCTCAATTCTCTGTGAAAAGAGGTCACAAACCACTTCATCTTTCACCATAATCTTATAAGATTTCCATGGATCACCCTGAGAGTAACTTCACTATATATGTAAGCCATCTATGTGCAGCCTTCCCATAGGCCAACTCCTTGTCAACTTGGACAGGTCATGAGCAGACTGTGAGACTAAATAACTCTATTAAAGAGGAATTTATCTGTTGGTAATTGGAAGGGGCCTAAAGGCAGCATTCAAAATGTCCACATTCAAACAGAACTGGTCGTAGACCCGAGGAATGAATTCGCTGAGTAAATTGGCCTCTCAACTTGGCATGTTTCTTGACATACCTAATAATACTGAGAACAAAGTAGAAAGAGATCAGAAAAATAAGCAGTTTTATCATGTGGCCAGAAACTACTCTCAGTTGCTTTGGTCATATATAAACATTATATTAATTCCTGTGCAAAGTGGTGGCTGCAATGCCTCACACAAAAGCACAATTATTGTTTGTTCTGGGTAGGCATTTACAGCTACATTCTCTCAAAGAGAAAGATAAACAACATGCATACATGTTTATTTTCCTACGGTGCAGGGAACCTTTTCCTCTTATTTCTATACACATTAGAAGGCTCCCCTCCTACTAGTTTTTGTAAAGAATGGCTTTAGCTTGTAAACTGCAGGATAAAGTACTTCAAAGGCATGGCAGCAGGAGTGTAGATTTTGTTCTCTATTTTGTATTAAACATCCTTGAATGCAAGGAAGCAAATACATGGTCAGCAGGTAACTCAAGGGCTGACTGGAATGCCACTTGTAAGTCCTGTTGGGAAGAAGTAGGCATCCCTGTCTGAGGTAGATTTCCAACAGTTCAAAATTTTCATTCTGAATCACCATGAATAGTTATTATTTGACATTATTTGTTTCTTTTTTTTTTTACAATTATTTTTGATTGCAACTATCTTAGGTAAAACAGTGCTGATTGGGTTATTTCAGTGGTTGCAAAATGCTTATTAAAATATTTCTCTTACAAAAAAGTTTGTATTTCACTTTATATATAATTCTGTTTCTAACTAAAAAGGTTCAGAACAGAAATGCTATGAAAAGCTGAGGTTTCTACCAATTAAAAAACAAAAACATTTAAATCTGTAGAGCTAAACTCTGTGAAGGTATGAGAGATTGAGCTTTGATCAAAGAGAATTTTTTAGTGAGAAATATTTGGCTATGCATGTCCAATTAACTGTTTGCCTTTCCAATAAGATGAACAGATTGGGAGACAGAAAGAAGTGTGCCATTTTGAAGACTGCTCTACTAAACATTCATGTCTGTTTGTGAGGAACAATCAGCAGAAGACCAAACCCAAAATCAGCCAGTATAATGCCAGGATTTACCCTGCCTGATGACCACTTTCCTTTCTGTTGCAGTGGAGGTGCTGTAATTTGAGATATGCCTGCATTTTTTCTATATTTTTTTCCTCCAGAACTGTAAAAAACAATGTACCATGAAAATAATTTTTCTTGAGTAAATAGTCACACGACATCCTAGGAATAGATAAAAGTCATTTCATCTCTCCAATGTTTACTTTTAAGATTTTTCTGAAGTAGTAGAAAAGAAATCAATAGTAGCTAAAGAAATTAGTTTTGACATTTGAAATCTGACACACAAGATTGGCGTATTTTCAGTGGTTTTTTGCCATTCCTTTGCAGCTACTGCTAATGGCTTTGCAGTATTCTGAGCTTTGGATGTGCAAAAATGGTTCCAAGTAATTTGTCTCAGAGATATGAAGGCAGAAAAATGCTTTTTAAAGGAAACTTCAGTGTTTTTCTCCACTGTGAAATTTTATGTAGGAGTGTTGCTTTTTTAAGTTCTCTAACATGTGATGGGAACTGGTGGAGCAGCAGTTACAAACTTTAGCATTTTCTGGGAGCTGACAAAAATCTTTAATTAGGCATGCATTTTAATTTAAACAAATAAATATTTATTTATTTATTATTAGTATTTGCTTCCCACAAAGTTATTTTGACCTTTCATAAAACAAAAAGCCAAACCAATGAAAACATAAAATCTGGGATTATGGAATAAATCCAGAAACATGAGCATGGTCTCTCCTGCTCCATTTCCCTCTGCTATCTGGTTGCTGAAAGCAGTAGATACACTGTTTTATCCTGGTGATTATAGTGTTTTGCAGTTTTTCAGGAGAATGGGGGATGAGAATACATTGGGTGATCTTCCTGGAAGGATGGAATGAGCATAGAGCACTTGTGGTATGTATGATTGCTGCTGGGCATCCCTTGTCCATTTCCACTTCTGCATGTGGCAGGAAAGGTACCAGGCTACAGTTTACATACACAAGGGAAATATTATTTACAGGCTCACAGACAAGAAGGTATATCAGAACAACAGGCTGGAATACTGGCATTTTTTTCCCTCAGTGTCAAAGGTGGTTAAATATGTATCATATTTGCCAAGCCTAGCTGAAATGCAGGCTATGCTTGTGCCGGTAATAACTTTCTGTAAATTGCTATTAAAGGCAAACACATGAGTTCTTCACTAATGGAAGAAGGGAAATAATGTCACTGTGCAAAATGGCACCTGTGAGGAGAAGAAACAAACCCAATGAGCCAAAGGAAGAAAAGAAATATGCATATGCAAATATCTGCACATGTACCTACACAAATGCATACACACGTGTGTGTGTGTATTTTCATTCCAAATGCAAAGTGAGATTGATCTTGGTTGACATTGGGCAGTACAAACGTAGACTCCATCTGAAAAGCTCTGCTTTTATTAATATGACTTATTAATATGTAGACTTATTAATATGTAGAGACAAGTAGGGAGCTCCTATAGCATGAGTAGATTACTCCTAAAGCAAAAGTCTAAGATCAATCCATCTAATTCCTCCTCCCTCTTTTTCCCCTCATCCACACAGTAATTTCTGGCTTTCTCTTCTACTACCTGTGAGTGTGTCATCATCTCCAAGTAATGTAGGAAAAACAAATCCCAGAACTGTGAAGTGCCATACCAATGGAGGGCTGAAGGAATAGCCCAGGGATAGAGCACAGCTCCTTTCCACCATTTAGACTGGGACCAAGCCTTATTAGGCGTTGTGGAATATATTTTAATATGCATAGACTTTTTGCATAAAGTCTTCCCTTACTCTTCCTAAAAATTGAAATAAATAAACTTTCTAATGGGAAGACTGCAATATCTGAATGAATTTTTAATTTTCTTAAATGCATTGCTAATATCAAAGGTGTTTTCCTGAAGCCCTTAAAGTAATCAACTGAGAGTCATTTTCCAACCCAGACTGTAATATAGAAATATGCAGAACATAAGCCTGTTCTATTTTGTGAGTGTATAGGGGTGACATGACAGTCTCCAGTAGTTCACCAGATAGCACTGCTGTTGGGAAAGCCTTCAGATAATATAGGAGCTGATCTAAAGCAATACAAAATCAGCTTCAATTTAAGTTAAAATTTTAGCTAAATCCCCTTTATTTTAATCAACTTTTTCATTAATATACATTTCTTTGCATTTTCATTTCCCAGTCAGGAACAGAGGTGGAAGTTCAGGAAAGCTTTCTTTTTTTTTTTTTTTTTTGGTGTTTACTGAGAGGAGATCTCAAAAAGGCTGTGAGAAAATTGGTTCTTTTAAGGATTTCAACTCTGAACAGAGTCACATAGTTTTCAAGAAGTTTATATTAATTGAGGTAAATAACTCCATTTACAGAAGGAGGTTTTACTTACTGAATGCATTTCCAGTGAACATCACATATATGTCAGCAATAATGATACAACCACCAACAGAAGAAATGTGCTTTCAGAGCACATTACATTTGAAATTTCCTCCTTCTCAGTAAGGAAAAGATCCAGCTGGATGCAAGGCTTTCTAGTCTAACCTACATTACATTCAAAATGCCATGTCATAGCCTTTACACTATCTTATTACTAGCACCATTTTGCCCTCAACCAGCTGGTGCTCTCCCAGAGATGTTCTAGGGAGCATAAACCAATCCTGACAAATAATGTGGATGCAGCCAGCCTGTCTTGGAAGGTAGGAGACTTTAAAAGCATGGATGTGGGCCAGTCCCCACACAATGAAACCTGGAGAATGGGCCCCAATACCACGGCCTCTAATGGGGTAGAAGTTGCTTTAGAATTTTTACTGCCTGTGACTATACAAAACAGCAAAGTATGATGAAGTGAAATAAAATACTGAACCTAAATTGATGTACTTTTAGGGCTATAAGAGTAAATTTTTGGTGACAAAAGTGGAGTCAGGGATTGTTACCCTGAATTCATACTTTCCATTCCTCTCCTGCTCTAACTAGAAACAGATGACCTGAAAATCACAATACTTAACCCATGATGAGGTCTCTGATGGGTTCTGGTTTAACCATACATGAGCCTTTTGGCAAGGTATATTTTGAAAGGAATCAGGAAGCCAGGCCAAAGCCTTATTGGGGGGTATTTCTGCCCTTGCTATGTTGTGGTCTCATCATGTCACTTAGGAATGAGGCACTTGCTGTTACATTAAACACAAAAATAACACAGGAAATTGATTTATGTTGGCACAGTTTTCCTATTTTAAATTATTTACCTGAAATCCAAACCAGAACTGCAGTCAAAGTATAGTTCAGAGCTCAGATTTCTTGGGCTCACATGTTAAAGAACTTGACATTTGATCCAGATGGTCCATCTGCCTTTGATTACTGTTTTCTGGTAAATAAAATGAAGAAGGTACATACATTCACTGCCACGTTGGAAAAAGGTAAAATAATGTCAAGAGATTTATAAAAAAAGCTAATGAAAGTAGCCAGAAAGTGAGAACAAATTTGTCTGCTTTTGCTACAGATCTTCAGTATCCCCTTTTATCTACTCATGACTGTGTTGGTGTTCGGAGCCCGTTAGTGAGTAATTAGCAAATTCCACCAACTGTAACTGCACATCTTTTCCAAATATGGACTGAAGTGAAAAAAATATTTTTCATTTTTAAATAAATGCTTTATCAGCAGAGAGAGAAATGAAGATCAGAGGGCACCTTTCCTATAAGGCTGTTGAGATGGGGAATATGTTAAGATATCACATTTGGTTGTGATCAGTTTGATACCAGTTTTTAATGAGTGTCTGCCAAACTGTAGTGCAAGCATTAGTGGGAGCATTTTTGGGATAGGAGGCTTTTGGTTAACTTTGTGATTATCATTAGGTTTTTTCCCTCATTCTTTTGCACTTTGGGTCCTAGCCAGAACCTGAAAAGGAAATACCTCTGTACCCCGAGAGAAACTATTTGTGAAGAATTTCTGGCTTGACCTTAAACAGGAATTGTCTGGAATTACAGGAAGGACTTTTTACAAGACTTCCCTCCTAGCTTTGCAAATGCAAACCATTCAGAGGTATTGGGTGCTTATCAGCAGCTCCAGGAAGCATTTAAGATTTGTCCAGTTTATAGCTAACAGGGAGAGGTCCTTGCAAATGTCAAAGAATAGTGCCATTTTCTCTGAAAGTTGTTAGTTTCCTGAGTATGGGCTGGTTTGGAAAGCTACAGTAAAAACATGTGGACAAAATAATCTAATTTTCAGCCTCAAGGTTTCTACCATGACCATTCAGTGCTACCATAGCCAAGGAAAAGCAGTAAAGAAGGCAAATGTATGTGTGCTTTATTCTGTTGATATTAGCTCTTTAAATTAGGGTCCCAAACTGAACCTTTCCCACTGTGCATGCAGAAGGCATTATCTCTCCATATCCAAACAATCTAACAGCAGCTCTGTGATACCAAAAGATTTATTTTGCAAAGCTTTCTGAAAATGTTGGTAAATATCTCCACAAAGCAGTTGTTTCCAAATTCATGGAATTAACTGTACCTGCACTGACCAATTAAGAGGAAATTTAAGATGCTTGTCAGGTACTGATGTGATTGAAAACGTTGCTGTGTAAGTGCCAGTCCATAAGGATGCTGACCTTAGAAGAACTACTGGCATGCTGCAGTCTGTGCTGCACTCATAACTTCATGCCTATTAGGAAGCTTCTGAAGCATTAGCATGCCCAGATGGCTGGGGCCTCCTGTTTGTTCTGCCTGTGGCCCTGCTCTTTGTTATTGGGTATTTACTGCAGATTTGTTTTCGGCAGAGTTGCTTGCCTTGTGCATTTACTGGGTGAAGGCTTTTGTTACTTCATTTGAACTCGAAAGAGAGAAACCAAGAGAGGTGTTCCAGTCAAAATTACTTGCCCTGTTCATTTCCATGAATGAAGACTCATGTTTGCTTGGGGAAATCTCCAACCATTTTGCTATTGTCTCCCTCAAGAAGTAAAGGAAGCAGTCTTCCAAATTCAACCTTTTGGGAAATACCTTTACAAGATAATTTCAAGAAAGAGAAGAGGGTTGCCACCTCATCAGAGCTTTTCTTTACTAATATATATGAGTTTTGCATTAATGGGACCACTAACTCCTCCTTTACTGTTGACAACTAATAAAGTACACTTATGCTCAAATTTATTGAGATGTTAACTGAGATACAGTTTAAGATCTAAGAGCCAAACAAAATAAATACAGCAAATTTCCATCAATTTTCAGACTTTCTAATAGTGATTAACTGTAGGCCCTCTTCAGATCTACCTGCAAGTCTGCAAGCTGTTGCTGATGTTATCATTATATTACCTTATAAACTATATTGCTAATTATTTTTATCCACTTGATTAGGTGCAGACTGTATCCACATGAAATGCTTTTGCTCTAGGGAATTTACAATGGAATTAGCTCATGTTCTAAAGAGTCTAGTGACATTTAATCATAGAATCATAGAATAGTTTGGACTGGAGGGGCCCTTAAAGGTCATCCAGTTTCAATCCTCCAGTCATGGTGTGGCACACCTTTCACTAGACCAGGCTGCTCACAGCCCCAACCAACCTGGCCTTCAGCACTTCCAGGTGTGGGGCATCCACATCTTCTTTGGGCAAACTGTTCTATGTCTCACCACAATGGAGAATTTCTCACACTCACACACACCCACACTCACAATGAAGAATTTCTTCCAATCATTTAATCTGAATTTTACTCTCTTTTAGTTTGAAATCATTTCCCTTTGTCCTGTCACTACATTATCTTGTAAATAGTCTCTCTCCAGCTTTCTTGTAGGCTCCCTTCAGGTACCAGAAGGCTTCAATTAGGTCACTCAAAGCCTTCTCTTTTCCAACATGAACAATCCCAATTCTCTCAGCCTTTTCTTGTAGGAGAAGTACTCCATCCCTTTACTCACCATCTTACCCCTCCTCTGGACTTGCTCAAACATCTCCAGGTCCTTCCTGTGCTGGGACCCCAGAGCTGATGCAGCCCTGCGCGGGGGGTCTCACCAGGGCAGAGGTGTGGAATCCCCTCCCTCCCCCTGCTGGCCCATCTGCTTTGGATGCAGCCCAGGACACGTTTGGCTTTCTGGGCTGTGAGTGCCCATTGCCAGCTCATGTCCAGCCTCTCATCCACCAGCAGCCCCAAGCCCTTCTCAGCAGGTTTGCTCTCAAGCCCTTCACCCCTCCCTCTGTATTGATACCCAACACAGGCACATTGCACTAGACAAAAAAGGCCCCATCATTTAGTGCTTTGCTCAAGGTAGCTTCTCAAGCAGTAATAGATTAGCTTGGAGCAATAGATTGCATAGCTTTTCTTAAAATAAATTGCGTAGCAGCATTATACCTGAAAGCATAGAGTTCACTACTAACATTTTGTGAATGTCTCACTGGTGTATTGGTGTTCCTAAAAGTGAAGGAATATCAGGCATAGATTTACCAGAGGAGAATGGATTTTTTTTTCACTTTTTCCTGTTAGTCATTGAAGTGAGCTGGTTGTGACATGAGGGAAGAACTAAGCTGAGCTGAGGATTCCTGAGAGCATAGTATCTCTCTTTGTTTCACCCTCAATCTCACAGAAATTTGCTCACAGAAATCTCACAGAAAAATGATCCTGTTTTTAATTCCTTACTAGCATTATGTTAATATAATAAATGTATTTATTTAAGCTACTAAAACTGGCCAAATTCATGTACTGTTTCTTTAAATATTGATCCATCTCATATTATGAAACATTCTTCAACCAACAATAGTTGACAGTTCTATCAATAGTGTGGATGTCTAAATGTTTTTCTTGCTTTGTTAGTTAAGCATTCTGTCCCCTACCCACTGAGGAGACATATTTTTAAACACACAACCAGAGCCAAATCCAGAACTTACATACAATAACCAATTGAATACATTTTCATTAATTCACCAGTATTTTTGTCTCTGTATTTTATATTTCAATGCAAAATATATGAATAGTGGAAACCAGTTGGATTTAGTATAGTGAGCTAGGCAATTCAAATAATTTTATTTTTTTAATGAAAAAATTAAGTGTCCTAATTGTTTCATGTGTGGTTGCACACAGATGTCATTGTAATGATGAATGAGTGGTGAAGTTATTGGTGAAACTATGAAGACCCTGGCAGAGCCCCAAGTAGTGAAGGCCAACTTTCCTGTTGAAACAGCTCTTTCCAGCTTCTTCCATTGAATTCTTGAGTAAAAATTGCTCCAGGCCGATAAACCACACAATGCTGACCAACACAGAACTGCTCCAGGGTTGCAAACCCTGGAGGAGGCTGCACATGAAGAGGTGGTCATTTCGTTACACTCAACTTGCAGCTTCAACAGAGCGTTGAGCAGTGTTATTTGGGCATGCATACAATAAAGTTTTCGCCCAATATCTTCATTCTGGAAAGAAATATTTGTCAGGAACAACTCAATTTTTCATTTTATTTACAAGGAAAACAATTCTGCCAAATATTGCCCCTCCCATCTGGACTTTTTCCTAGCCAGAGAGCAGCCTCTAACTGAATATTTCCCAGTTTTGATGGCTTCTAAATGGCACCTATTAAGCACTGGAATAATTATAGTTTATAAGAATGACATGTTGATTTTATACATATAGATATACACACACACACACACACACACACACATATATATATAGTGTAGTACCTAATAGTAAGTTTTAAGTACTCCATCACTGGCAACAGTAAATAATGTTACTGTTACCAATGAAAACTTCTAGACCTGTGCTGGAGATTAGTGCTTTGGAGCAGTATGTGTTCCACAAATCAAGAACTATGGTATTCTATTATGTAGTGCATCTAATATTTTATTTTATCATATTATAATTTAAATTTCACGTCCATAAACTTGTCCACAGACTCCAAGTAGATATGGCTATTCTTGCTTTCCTCGCATTCTCCTTTGTGGATTCACAGAATGACAGGATGCTGAGACCATTCCATATCATCCCCCTCACTGTAAAATTTATCCAATATTTTCAGCACAGGAATATTTTTTTTTCCTTATTGGCTGATCCTCTGTTATGAAATTTACCCCACTTGTGTGTGCAGGGAGAACATCTCAATTTTCCAGCTCCAAAATATGTAGTTTTGTGCCAGAGTCAACAGGAAAAGTAGACTTACAGGATCCAACTGACTTAGTTTTGTATTTCCCTGATGCCCAAACAACCGGAAAGCAGCAGGACCAAAACATTTCATAAATTTCTTCCTAGGTGGTACAGACACTAAAGCAGGATGTTTGG
>NW_005054306.1:4973977-4987864 GCF_000277835.1 Geospiza fortis
CATTACACACATTTATGAGGGATGTTTAAGACTTATCTGGACAAGACATTAGTGAGTATGCTTTAGGGAACAGTCCTGATCTGCCAAGCAGTTGAACCACTTCATGTAGAAGGCTTTTACATGTTCTGATCTTATTATTGGATCCATTGTTACAGTGTGGTTCAGAGGCCACACAGGTGGTAAATCTCTTCCCTTCACTACCCTTTTTTGTTGCCTTAGGTTATGAATCAGGTAACCCTGATGTCTTTCATTCCTTTCAATGTGAGAATGATAATTTCCACAATAATAAAAGCTAAAAAACCTTCCTAGCAAGAGAGATAATTTGGTAGATGAAGAAGACAACAGTGGATGTTATGTCCAGATGTTCACCTGTATGTCCATGTCAGTGATTTCAGTTCCACTTCTAGATGAAACTAGAAAAAGACTTAGTTCGGTTTCTCATGCTAGATGCATGCAGTTAATAGAATGTTCATTGGTATTTCTTTTTGTAATTAGGAATCAAACAATACTCAATGGTCTACTTCTGTTTTATACATTGAATAGATTTTTTTAGCTATTATTAACTTTTATGTTCCTCTAGACACCTCTTTCTGCTAGGCATTACACAGTCACCAGGAAAAACTTATCCTATCCCAACGAGCTTATAATCTAAGTGGTCAAGGTAAAACCAGGGATATAGTGACTTTTCCTGTATCACCTGATAAGCAGAAGAATAGAAACAAAAATGACACACAGACTTCCTGACATTTGGTCTCCCCCTTGGTTTTCTGAAACACACAATTTTTCTTGGAAATACTCTTGGAAATCTGTTTTCTTTTGATGTAAAAAGAAACGTGGTCCATTATGTTATTCCCTTGTACTGTCCACTCATGTGACTCCAGTTGATACACCCTTCAGCTGGTCAAGCTGTTTATTTTTGAGGATCTCTTCACATGAGAAGCAAAACCAACAAAAGGTTTTGTCAGACATCAAAGCCATATTTATTTTGTTTGAAAATAGGTGGCAATTTGAACAAAGATTGTGTGAGAAAGGATAAATTCTCAACATTTGAAATACATTTGAGGCACATAATCTCTTTTTCTATACACAAATACTGATCACTTTGAGAATGTGAAACATATTAATTATAGTTCTCATGCATCTTCAATATTTTTGGTGATTTTTGTGGGGTGTCATTGGCTGGTTTTCTTCTGCGAAGTGTTTCAAAGCATTGTAGCACATAAGATTTTACTGCCCAACCAAAGTTTGTTAAGTAAGAATATTAGAAAATTGTCCATGATGTTTTGGCCTGTTTCTCCTGAGTTCACAGTCTCGTTTCACCATCTGTTGGGCCTGGAAGAGAAGCTAGTTGTGTAAACTGTCTTCCTGGTCAACTCTGAATGGTGCTCTCCAGAGAATGAGTTCTCTCCACTGACTGCACAGAGGATAAGATGATGATAGTCTAGATGACAACTTGCACAATTTAGATGGGATTAATTTTTCCACTCAATAGGTTAATATCTTAATGACAATCAGAAAAAAACCAAAAACAACAGCCCTACAGTTCAATGCTGGTATAGTAATTTATGATAACTATTAATTCTATAATTCTACCATGATGGCTTTAGTTTTTCTGTGATGTTAAATGAATGCCAAAACTTCAAAATAACACAATTTTTTCTTTAAGGGCTTAACTAGGCTTAAAAAGCCTCCACGTGTTTAATCAAGCACTTCAAGTCTAAGCTTCCTCCAGCAGGTTTGCTGAGTCAGAACCCCTATTCTCACCTACAAAAGAAGTCTATATGTTCACAGTAGTTTACTACCCTTTCTTTTCCTCCTTTTGTGCTTAATGTCTGTGGATATTCTAGTGAATGAAATTACTGATCATAAGTTTTGCAGGAACATTGAATCTTAGGAGATACTAATGGGAAACTAATGTTGGTTTTGTGTAAGGCACCTCTATAGAGGGAAATCTGAATTCTAAAAGCTGTGGTCAAAAGCTGGGGAGCAAAAGTAATGTTGTGTAAGCATTGTCTCATCTAAAATATCTAGAGTGGCTCAGATTTTATACATTTGGAAGGATCTGCAGAGTACAATGGAAAGACTACAAAGAATTTGCACAAAATAGGCAGCAATTTTGAATCAGTAATGTGCAAGAGAAAATTGTAAACTGTTTATAAAAAATCAAGCAGAACATGTCAAATGACATTCATCCAAAGGCTTCAAACCCCACTGTTGCACATTTGAATGGGAAGTGAGGACTGGAAATATTCCTTCTAAATTAAATACTGTGTCTCACAGGACTACAATAAATTTGAAAGACAACAATGGCTGCAACCAAAGCTAAAGGACTATCTCCTTCTCTATATGAGTAAAACACATGAAATCTTGGTTCCTAGAGGATGTGGAGTTAAGTAAGTTATGTTATAGGCAAGATGCTGGATTCTAGGGTATCAGTTTAGAATAGCATATGGAAGATTTTTGAAGAATTTTGTGCAATGGGAAGTGGCTGTACTGCTCTGATGCTGTGGGCAGCTAATATATTAGTATTGCAGTCCACAGGTGATCAAACTCAAAAAACAAGTCCCTAGAAATTTTGTGATTGGTTTAAAGGTCAAGAAACATTACAGACCAGTACTGAATATCACAAAGTTTGTGATAAAATCTCAGGAGCTGGCAACAGGAAGTGTAAGTAGCACTCAGGTTTTTTTCCAGTAAAAAAAAAGCCTTTTTACTTTTTTTTTAACCTAAAATTAGTCCAATCAGATTAATATGTTCTTTCATTTGACTTAAGTAAAAAATAAAAAGTAATTTTTCACTGACTATAGCAGTTAACCATTGTTTACACTTCTGTAGTGAATTCCCATTGCTTATTTCAGATAGCATTTTCTGAACAATTTTTTTCCTGCTATTATATAATGGAAATGTCTGTCTCCATAACCATTTCATTGCTAAGATTTATTTAGTTTCAGATAAGTCCAAACAACTGCAAGTTTTTATTTTCCATATATTACTTGCCTGAACTAAAAAAATGTTTTGGAAGCCTGGGGAAGGAGAGCAAAACCTGGGCCATGTTTCATCTGAATCCTTCCTTGTTTCTTCTGCATTATTTTCCAGACACAATACTGCTGATGGCAACCACAGGACATCTCTGTGTCTCTGTCACTACTGAACAGTTAGCCATGGGGCCTATAGGGAGAAAATGCAAACACGAATGTCCACACACATTGGTCATTAACGCATTTCCTCCATCAGCAGTCGCGTGCCTTAGAAGACACTATAGCAAAATAGGAGTTTAGTGGCTTTCACAACTTGAAAATACTCAGGAGGCAAAAATGTTATTTCATATAGAGTTATCTTTTTGAAACTGAAGAGTTAGCTCGCACTGCTATAGAAACTGCCAGGTCTGGAAGATGTGAAGATGAGTTACTTCTGCAGCCATAAATGTCTTAGAGAGAATGAAGTGTAAAACCACATGAAAAATTACCTTTTTTTTAATTGTAAGAAAAACTTCTTATCCAGAAATTATATATATATATATATTTAATATGTTGCACAGATAAACAGATTTCCTTTTTCCCCCTTATTCAGCAAGCATCTGGTAAGAGTTTTAGGCAACCAATGACTTCTGGTTGAATACAATTTTTGCCCAGCTCTAGTAAATCTACTTTTGATTTATACAACCTGAGCTATCATTTTGTGACACATACTCAAAAAATAAAAAGCTATGAATCAATAATAGATCACAAGTGAAGAAAATAATTTGAGCAAATGTCACTGCAATTTGACAGAAATAGGGAGTGTGAGAAGAACTCAATAAGAGTTTAGACTTTGCCATACAGGAATTTTGCCTGCACCTAGCCTAATAGTGAAGTATGATCACTTTCTGCTTGCTGCCTTGTTATTAAGGTATTGTTATTTGCTCTTGTAAAACACATCAAGGATAAACACATCAAGGATAAATGCTTAAATGTCCAGAGTATAATTTTAACATCAAGATCACTCAATCATGATATTTGTCAGTAAAATATGGAGGCTAACGTAGTTTGACTATGATCAGTATTTTGTTTTCTGTGATATCCTTTTGAAATAAATGGGAGAGCATCTGAGGCAATATGGACTTCAAAGTATTAGAGTATATGCTGTGGAGTATATATGTCCATGCTGCTGATTTCCATGCATCCCTGATTTGTAATAAGACTTCTTTCTTGAAATTGCTGACAATATCGACACTGTCTTCAATAATGGCAAGATATTTGGCTTTATTCTAGGGTTTGACTACAGTCTTTGATCTAAACATCCTGTTGTTTTGAGATGCTGAAGTCAAAGAAGGGTTAGAGGTTTAAAAAGCAACACTCTGTAAAATCATTTTAAAAAATGAGAACTCTAACACATTTTAAAATGCAATGTATTTTAGACTCTAAATAAACATATTAATGAAGTGTTTTTATCACATGTATTTCTATGCTGAATCTCACATTTTTTATTCTCAGTGCAATAGGTATTACAGGACTAACATACCATTCAGTCAATGAAAAAAATTACACACTCTAAAAATATTTTGTTGTTAAAAAGCCTATTCTTTGGTGGATAAAGGCACATCTTTTTATTACTGCAGCAGTCCTTTGGGCCACTGAATGGGATCAAATGTATGTGATAATCTCCTCTTTCAACCAGTGTTACGGCATTTGTTCTTAGGTAATGTATAGATAAATGAGTATCGGTAGGGGGATAGAACATCACTAAATAAAGGTAATATAGAAAGTAACCTTACCCCCTACAGAGTTGCAGCTGGGTTAATTATTAAAGATTAGGAGCAGGCCTGATGTTAACAGGCCACACCTGTAGCCAATCAGAAGAGTGTTATAAAAGAGTGGATTGGTTGCTTGAGGGGGAGCTGCAGTCAGTTGGCTACTGTCAGGATGCAGAAGAGTCAGTGCCTAGAGGAGCTGCCTATGCGAAGCATCAAGAAGGTAAGAAACTCTAGCAATATGGAACTCTTACACTGTAATGATAATAGAACTCTTGCATTATAATGAGAACCAATGGTGACCCTGATGTGATTCAGGACTCAGGGAAAAAAGGACTCTAATGCTAAACTATTTGACCCTGTGGATTTGGGGTGACCCCGTGGATTTGGGACTAAGCTACATGACCCCGTGGATTCGGGAAACAGGACTCGGCCGTATGACCCCTGGATTCGGTAATGAAAAAAGACCTTAAGTATTGACCAGTGTGATCCCATGGTGATTCAGGAAAGAAGACTTAAGCATTAAGCAATGTGATCCCATGGTGATCTGGGTAGAGAACTGAAAGAGGAAGGAGAGGTATAGCTAAAGCAGCTATAAGAACTGGAAAAAAATAGTTCTATTATTTGGTACTGTGTGTTTATTGATTGGTAAAATATATCAATTACAGCTATTAATGAGTTTATTAAATATGAGTATAAAAGATTTTGAAGATAAGTACTTTGTAAACTGAGAAAAGCTACAAAACTGAACCAACACTTAGAAATATATATTTGTACTATAATATGTTGTTGGAACATTTGTATAGTTATTAGTTTTAAATGAAATATATGAATTTGTCATAATGTCAACTTATTTGAACATCTCCTTCTAGAAATGCTGCAACTCCATAATTAAAAGAAAAAGGGGGAATTGTAAGGGGATAGAACATAAGTAAATACAGGTAGTATAGAAAGTAACCTTACTCCCTAAAGAGTTCCAAGCTGGGTTAGTTATTAAAGATTAGGAGCAGGCCTGATTTTAACAGGCCACACCTGTAGCCAATAAGAAAAGTGTTATAAAAGAGTAGATTGGTTGGTTGAGGGGAACTGGAGTCAGTTGGCTACTGCGGGGACAAGGAAGAGTCAGTGCCTAGAGGAGGTGCCTAAGAGAAGCATCAAGAGGGTATGAAATTCTAGCAATATGGAACCCTTGCCGTGTACTGATAATAGAACTTTTGCAAAATAATGACAGCAAGTATTCAAAAGTGTGAATGAATACTGAAGATATCACACATTTAGCAGGAACAGAAAAATAATACAAAGATTTGTGCCAGAAATGTGTTACTGATTTTCCTGCTATTATATTTTTAGAAATCATGATTCTAGATTTAGTGTAGTATTAATTGGTGGTTGCATTTCCTATATCTCTTGCAATTTTCAAGCTTTTGGTTATGTTCTATTGACCATGTTAAGGCATTATAACTAAACAAGAGAAAAAAAATATCCTTTGTCAGAGTTTTTTAGCCGTGTTTAATTATGAAGTAGACCTGACATGCAGATCTGCAGATCAAGCTGGAGATCTGCTACATTTCTCTTGTAACAGCCATGGATTCTTGCAGTGCTCAGGTCCTGGCATCATTTCCAGCCTACTAGGTCCTCAAAAAGCATAAACTTTTTTATTTATTGGGAAAGAAAAGAATCACTAGAATGTCACCTAGAAGCCTTGTAGTCAGAAGAAGTAATGAAAACTGAGGAGGGTAATTATTGGAAAGGCTATGTATAAGCCTTTCCCATATCTGTCAGTACATGAACTGAGGACTGCGTGAGTACTGTGCAGTTTGATAAAACAAGAGTCACACTTGCTTTGTCAGCAAAGTTTGGCTTTCCACAGAAATTTTGGAAATATTATAGAGAAAATAGAACAAATACATTTTCTTGAAGTATTTAAAAGGCTTTGTTGCAAGTCAGAAGGAAAAATAAGAAAACATCCCCATAGGGGCTTTTTAACACAGTCCTTTCATTAAGTCAAATAGAATTTATCACTTTCTGTTAACAAACTTGGAGCTCTTATATTAATGAACTATAAAACACTTCAATTTTCTATAAGATCTAAGTCCCATTGTTTGCACTAGTTTGTTACAAGTGAAGGAAAAAGTGAAGTCTAGAGTACAATGTATAATGAATTCTGGAATTGTAAAAACTGGTATTTTGTCCATATTTAATTAATGGAGTACTGCATATTGGTCAGAAAACTGCCTCATGCCCATGTATTTTTTTTTTTCATTTCACCTTTCAGGTCCCTTTGTTATTTAAATTATAAATGTATAAATGTGGGTGTGTATAATATCACTCTCAAGAGGACTCAACAAGATCTGCTATGAGATATTTTAATATTACAAATCTAAAAGAAGTGTCAACATCTGTGTTGCTCTTTGACCCAAATATTCTGAAAGTAAAGGAAAATTTAAAGACTGTCTAGCAATGAATATTAAATTATACAGTATTTATAGCAGTTACCTGATATTTGGCATCCCTGGATGAATCCTTTTCTTTCATATAGGGCTTTTACATATCTTACAGATAGTTTGAAGTTTAGTTTGGACATATTTCCTCAGTATTTCTGAACGATGAAACACTGCTAAACCAACAGAGGTCTTCCAACACTCTTGACATGAAAAGACTGGGATTTTTACAGAAATGTGATGTCCACTCTGATGAGTCCAATGCTCAGATTCATAAGACTGTCAGAGGCAGGCTACCAGCTGACAGCCAGAAGAAGCTGGAGGAGTTGGTCACAGAATCACACAATGCTTTGGGTTGGAAGGGACCTTTAAAGAGTATCTCCTCACACCTCTCCTGCCACAGTCAGGGACATCTACTAGCACAAGTTGCTTAAAGCAAAGATGGGGCATCCAGAGCTTCTATGGGCAGTTGGTCCCAGTGTCTTAACGCCTTGATTGCAAAGAGTTCCTTCTTTATGTCTAAACTAAATCTAAGCTCTTTTAGTCTAGAACCATTACCCTTCATCCTATTAGTACTTGTACTGCCTATACCACTAGCAATTGTATAGACCAGTATGAGCCCCTAAGGGTCACCCCTTGTTACTCACTTCCATTTGGGCATTGAGACACTGACTACATCTCTGTGTATGCAACCAGTCCACTCCAATTCCTTATCCATAAAACTGTCCATCCATCAAATCTGTACTTCTTCACTTTGGCAAAAAGGATGTTCTGTGGGACAGTGGCAGAGGCCTGGCAGAAGATGAAGTAGGTGCTATCAGCTGCTCTTCCATTTTCCTCCAGCAGAGTCACTCCATTGTAGAAGATGACCAGATTCGTCAGGCCTTTTGTGTTGGCTCTCTCTAATCTCCCTTGTCATCCCTATGCCTTGCATAGCTTCTAGGAAGATCTGTTCAATGATTTATCTAGCGCAGAAGTGAAGGTAGCTAGCAGGTAGTTCCCAGGGTCCTTAATTAAGCCTTTTAAAAAATGGAGACAATGTTTCCCTTTTTCTGGTCGCTGATGATTTTGCCTAGCTGTCATGATTTTTCAAATATGATGAAGAGTGGCTTAGGAACTTCATTTACTTGTTCCTCCAAGACCCTTGTCTCACTTATCAGAGAGAAGAACAATTTCTTTTGTCTCCTTTTTCTGAATAATGTTCCTGTAGAAGCCCTTTTTATCATTCTTCACAACCTTTGATAAGGTTCAGCCACGCATTAGCTTTTCTGATCCCACCATACACTCCAGAGAATATCCCTATATTCTTCCTGGGAAGCATAACCCTCTTCCCACTGCCTGTGTTTTTTCTTTCCTGTTTCATTTTGAGTGGGAGGTCCTTACTCAGCTATTCTGGTCTCTTGCCTTCCTCCTGTCATCTGTGATGCTTTCGTGCAAGGCCTGCAGTGTCTTCTTCCAGTGTATTCCAAATTTATGGCCAACATTTTTTTGATCTTGCAGATCTGTGGAGAAGTAGAAGCATATTTCCAAGCATTTAAATTCTTGAAGTTAACAATACCATGGACTACTCTGTCAAGGGGGCTCATAAAGTCATATAGAAAAGGACAGAAATTGTCCCCTTTTCTTTTAAGTGAAATTGCTTGTGTGGGAGGCTGCTGTCCTGAGGCAGCAGGCTTTACCCCGTGATACTTTTAATATTTTGTTTAGTGTCGCCGGTTGGCCACAAGGTTTTTGGGGTGAAGGAAGAGACGAGATGGGCTCCATGATCAGAAGGCTTGATTTATTAAGTTATGATATAAACATCTATTTTAACTATACTAAAAAGAAAAAGAAAAAGGAGAGTTTCCAGAAGCTGCTAACTACCTAAGAATAGAAAGTAAAGAAAGAATAACAAACCTTGCTCTCTCGGACACAGTCCGAGAGAGCTCAGTTCCGGATTGGCCATTACCTCCAAACACTCAATCTGGGCCAATCCAGAACTGACCTGCTGCATTCCACAGAAGCAGATAACCTATTGTTTATGTCTGGTTGCTGAACTTCTTATGGAGACTGGATAGCTGAAAAAGAGAAACAAATTTTCTAAGTTTGTCTCAAAGCTAGAATATAACTTGCCTTGTAGTCCTATAACCAAGGCTGGAAAAAACCCCAAAAAACTGGGATAATCATTCATACTGCATTTATTCAACTATTCATTGAACTATTTATATTTTACTGTCACATAGTTGCTTAGGAATTTTTTTTTCCTTATTAAAAATGTTTGGTTTTCTTTAAGTATATTTTAAACTGTTCTCAGGAATAATCATTCAGTTTAGATTCAGAATATGATGGCAGGGTATCAGCTGAAACCTTTACATTGCTGGCATACTGAATGTATGTAATTGGTCATCTTTCCACCTCTGGCCATGTCATTCTGGGTCCAGCTCTCAATAAAACAAATATATACCAATATACATGGTGATACTGTATGCATACTGAACACAGTTTTTTCTCACAGTTTACAACAGAACTAAGCTTCACAATACTTATGTTTTTTGGGTTTTTTTCAGCTACCAAAACAAAAATAACAATTTTGGTAGTTTTTGAAAGCTGTATGGTTTTCAGGAAAGAGAAATGCATCTTTATGGTTTAAATAATACATTAATTTCCAAGTTCATTTGTTATAGTTATCATAAACCTTTAAGAACTTCCCACAAGCCATCAGTGGATTACAATTACTCCACAATTCACAAGAAAAAATTAAATGTGACTTGGATTTTCCCCATCTGCTTTTCCACAGGTGACCTCTGCCTAATGCAGCTTATCATTTTATTGTACCTGACCCAGCATCCATCTGATGCCATCAAGAAAATCACTTCAGTAAGGAGATGCTCAGACAGGGACTTTTCATAGAAGTCCCTCTATGAAAACCATTTTATCACTATAGCATCACATGGAGAAAAAGTGATCTAGAGTCTTTATTTTTTTCTAAAACCTCTTTTCAAAGTTCCTATTGAAGAGCTATATTTTCTGTACAACAGATTAGGTGAAACTTTAGAAAAATCTGGGGGTTATGATATTTACCCATCTGTCAAGATAACTGGAAAAGCTGTTAATCTCCTGTGTGGAACAGACAGTTGAAACAGTAAGAGTCACTGCCCAAAGCATATTTTTTCTGATAAATTGGTTAAGATTCAGATATATAGTGTGAGTTATCAGTCATCTGAATGTGCAGCTGGGGAAGTGAGTGTCAGATGACAGGAGCATTTCTGTGCAGAGTAATGAAATCACTAAAGAAGTGCGGAGAAACGCAAGAGCATTTCTGTGCATCTAAATGAAAACTAAAAATTCACACTTAGGTAGCATATTTGCTGTTATAAGGCATAGTACTACAAATAAATAAAACACCACTGGTGTTAAGGCTCTATGGTATATAGAAATTGAGATTTTATGTATGACATGTATATCCAGGATGTAATAAAATAATGCAAGAGAGATATTTGATTGAATGATTAATATTTTCCCTAATGGAAAAAAAAACCATAAAAAGCCTGAAGACTAACTACTACTATTTGTTATAGCCTGTACTTACCTTCTGCTATATTCAGAAGTATTTAAGAAAAAATGTAAAGATTCTTCCCTAAGAAAGAGGAAGACTTGATTAAGAACAAAGGAAAGGCAGGTGCTTTGTGTCTCGAATATCAAAAGTGAATAGTACCAAGTTTTACTGCCTTATCAGTGATTAGCAGACGCTAAACAGAATGGGAGATTAAGTAGGCTGAAACTGCTTTGAGCTGAAGTACAAATTTCATATTTGGTACAAAAGGAAAAAAGTTGTGTGGCCTGTCTGATTATGAACTCAGCCATATGGGAAAAACTATCATTACTTTGTCCAAAACCAGATTTTTGCTCCAGTATCTCAATTAAAGGAATGTTGAACCTTTATTTTTTGGTCTGAAGGAATTATAGAATTATAGTTTCTGCAGCTGTGCTCTTTGGGCTCAAAGGGAAGCCCAGAGGCAAAGATCAGCCTCAGACCATCTGCTTTGTGCACTTTTAATACTTAAAACTGGAAAAAACGAACAAAACGATTTATGCATTGGCCCACACAGTACAACCAATACCTTTGAATTTTTTTAGGTTAAAGATCAGCATACTTGGCAGGAAGGGGGAAGAAGCCCCAAAGAACTCTATTATTCTTACATTCCCATCTAATCCAAAAGATTTTCACTGGGTGGATTCAATTACTTTGAAATATTTGAAGTCAATTATTCTGAAATACTTGGTTCTTCCTCAGCAGCAGAATTAGTCAAATCAAACAATGTAAAATTTATTTTCTGAAAAAACCCCAGAAATTTGATTTAGTCAGTGATGACCGACAGATTTCATAGGGAGCTCCAACAGATTTACCTGGCCTAGTAGTGATAGCTTTTGTTCTAGCATTGATCAAAATTTTCATGCAGGGGATCAGAGAAAGATTATGCTATGTGAATCTTCCTTTCACCTCTGTTTTTATGGGTCAGCCAGAAGGTTAAAGATGCTCTGTCCACTGTTAGTTGCCTTGGGAGAGTTCTTGGCCTGTGCATGTTTAAACAACCCCTCACCATCCAGACTGTATTTTTCATGCTTATCACTTCTTGAACAGCTCTTGAGAGAGAAGGTGACAAAAACTAGCTGTGGAATTCACTCACATATGTTCATTCATATAATATTGCTTCCTGCAGCACAGATTCTTTGGGGTAATAGCCATAATAATCATCCACTTTGTAGTGTCACTGCAATAAGGTTAAACATTTAAAATTGTTGCTGTAATATCCCATAGTATTTTGTAAACATGATAAAGTTAAGAAAGGCATGTACTTTGAAAATATATGCACCAGCTGAGAGCCATCAGAATTAACACATAATTGAATCCTGATTTCAGGTCTCTCAACATAAATTCAGACTTGCTTTGCTGATGTCAATAACATTTATTCATAACACTTCTGTAAACAGAATCAGTGGTTGATCTTTCATATTTTCAATTTCCTCTAGGAGATTTTTTTAATGTATTTGTTTCATAGCTGCCAGAGCTTTAGAAAATTTTGCCAGTACTATGTAAAAGAGAATTAAATTAAATAGATGAAATTTCTTTAATATTTTGCAATATTAATTATATTTACATATAATTTAATACATCAAATGTATGTAAATTTTTACTACATATCTATTTACTGTACTCTTTCAGTTGCAGCATCACTTTATTAAACATCTGCATAAATATGAAATACAGAAGATCTGAACATGATGACAGTGGTTAATCTTTACTGAAGGACTGACCTTTGCAATGGGATGGTTTTCTGAGGGGTCTGCATTCAGGTTGGCCTTCCTCCCCTGATGGCCTCATTGATTTGAATATGAACAAGGTAATCAAACCAACACAACATTCTGAATCAGCTTTCCATTTAGATGTTTTTTGTACTGTCATAGCTAGAGGCAACATTAAGTCTTAAGAAACCCTGCTAGACTCTTTTCAGTAAAAGGATCAAGCAGAGCACTAGAACTGAAGCCCATGTTACAGGAACATGTGACTCATTCCAGATGTTCAAACATTGGGGGAATCTGTTAGGTTGAACAATCATGGAAAAATGGAAAGGAAAAGAAAATCTCTAAGGTATATTAAATGTAAATTTTTATAAGGACTTTTCAAATAGGGTCAGCACCTTGCATGGCCCTCAGATCTTTCTATGAAATTAGTGGAGGTCTTGGAAAATATGTTTTTGTTAGCTAGCAATGCCAAACAAACTGCTATTAATTAGTAAGACGTCTTGGTTAATTAAATATATATGTATTGAGGAGGAAGATACTATGAAGTGCTATAAAAAAGTCTAGGTATGTAGTCAGTCTTTCTGTCCATTGCTCATTATAGTGGCTTTTTTTAAGTAATCTAATTGGTCTGGATCCGTGTTGATAGACTTATTCCCGGGTAGAGAGGACTGATTTTCTTACTTTTGCTGCTTAAACATCTAAAATATTTGATGATTTATTTACATTTACTTTCAGTTCTTTTGAGTATTTTTAATTGTTCTTAATGTGAAAAAAAATTGTTATTTATCAGAGAGAAGTACAATTTCTTTTGTCCTCTAATAATTTTTTTATTCCTTTGTGTTTGGCATGTATAGGATAAGCAAAGAATCATAAAGTAACAGATGGTTTGTCTAGGACCTTAAAGATAATGTAGTTCCACCCCCCTTGCCACGGGCAGGGATGCCACCTACTAAATCAATTTTCTCAGAGCTCTATCCAACATGGCCTTGAACACTTCCAGGCAGAGATGAGGCATTAAATGCTTGAACAGATAAGTCCTTTGTGCCATACAACTAAGTATACAGAGAGGCAAAACAGGTAATGTAAGTAACTTGTCAAGACATCTGGGAAAATTTCTAGCCAGCTATGATGGAATTGAAAGAACTATAATCACCTTTATACACTGTGCAGCATCAGGATCACAAATTAAAACTTGTATGTCCACACTGTGCTTTGGCAGAGACCACCTTTGAGATGAGATCCTGGATCTGAGATTTACTGCAAACATCTGAGAGTCTCCAAAGGAGCAGAGAATTCCCTATGACACTGAAGCTACATTCTCACATTTGCTTGAGTACCCCAAAATGAGTGAATAAATATTAAAATAAAAGAACCAGCTGGTTCAAGATGACACAAAAAAATATATTCTGTTAAAGTTTTATTGGGTAAAGCGGG
>NW_005054306.1:4987887-5029803 GCF_000277835.1 Geospiza fortis
AGAATATAGGAAGTGAAACCCAGGCAGGTGATCCTTAGATCTTCCATTTGAGGTTACCATGCCTTTTGTTGATGGTCTTTCCTGGCATACATGCAGAGCCTCTAATGCTTAGCACCTATCCATACCCATGTTACACCATGATTCTGGGTGACCTGGACAGATCCCAGCTGTCCCCACCATCTGATAGAAATAAAACCCACTGAAAGGGCACTGCAGCCCCATGGCTCCTCATTGAAAACTCTGGTGATCATAAATGTGCTGCCTGCCCCCTGGCATCATCCATGTGGCCATCTGTACATCTGCCCTAGGAGCTGGAGAGGATGCTACCATTGAGGAAGACAGCTGGGGGAGGACTCAGACTTCTATGTTATAGTGTAAAAGATGTAACAAGAGAAGTGTGCCCAGTATCTTCTCAAAGAATAGCCCTTGCTCAGTTTGCTTCCTGCTCCAGCATCTTGAGAAGGCCATGGGGCAGCTCTGAGTTTGCATGACAATGTGCCCATTTTTTTACTGGGGATAAGTTACAAATTTCTCCATTCTCTGGGAGGCTTCTTGTAAAACTCTACACTGAATAAGAGTCTGCATTAGGGGCCTTTTTCTTTTTTTTAGGATCTTTCATCTAGAGATAGACACTTTCAGGCATTTTAACAGCGATGCCACAAAAGCTCGAAGTACATGTTGCACTTGTTTGTGTCACACCCTTAGTGTGTGAGTTAGCAAAGTAACTGTACTGGGGGTCAGGCCTGTTTAGTGAAAAGAAGGTGCATATAAAATATCACTATATACCATGGATGTTTCGAAAATCTTTTAATAGCTCTGTGTGATTTTTCACATTTCTAATGGCTATCTTTGCCATGGTTTCCATGTAATTCGCAGAAGCAGAAATCAACAGTGAGTGAAAAATGCATGTGACAGATGAAAAATTCCCTCTGGAAAGACAAATCCCTTAGGAAGCAGTGCAGCCACTTGAAACAATGTGTACACAGAGATGAAGAAATGTGCTGCCCGTCATTGAGGACTGTGCTCTCTGGGACCAAGCACCTCTTTCTGGGTTGCTAATTTCTGCTGAGTGACTGGCAAATAGTCAAAGCTGTCTACCAAAGAAAACCCATTCTAAGTTTCAACTACATTTCAAGTCCAATCTTACACTAGCTTCACATTGAGCTTGGCTTCAGAAAGAGTTGGGGTGTAAAAAACAATTTCAGAGTATGTTTGCATAAGTGTAAAGTAAGAGTGGTATAGTGTGCTCCATTTTGATTCTTATTCTTTTACTCTGGACACTAGCATGTGTTTTGATAGTTTCTCTTTCAAAGTAAGATTGTTTTATTTCAATTTTTCTGCAATGTGTCACTGTGAAGTAAGAGCACTTAGGTGTTTGGCTGACATTTTTCCCTAGACTTTCCAAAAGAACTGCCATCATTGTCACATCCTTGTCTGTCCCACTCCTACCCATCCCTTTCACTGCCTCCTACTGCTGTCACTGTTTACTATGGACATTCATGCCTAAGCAGCAGCCAGGAAAAAAGAAAAGAATGCTTAAGTATTTAATCTGGAAAAGCAGGAAGGGTGATACATGGTGCATAAACTTCTAGACTGTCACTTGCTCTGTTTTCAGCACGTAGTACCTGGTGTTGCATGGCAGCTGCAAGAGAGATCAGTCTCAATGTTTGAGCTTCATCTGAACTCAGAACTCAAAGTAAAGGTCAGGAGCCATGACCCTAAATAGATTAAACTAAATAGAAAAGTATATAGAAACCCTGCTGTATGAACTGTTAACCTGAGGGGGGAAATCACTTTGCATTCATCTCTAGACAGAGGTTAAACTGAGTTTGGAGACATGGTGCTTCAGCTCCACTTAAAATTAGTTAATATGTCTGCAACACTGATTAAATGGGAAACAATAATGTATTCATCTCAGATGTTCTTATTAGGCTTTTAAAATTAACCTATCCCTAAAACACAGCAGATTTCACCATTTGTTATTTTTCTTTCCCTTTAACCAGCTCAGCAAGGTGGCTCAGAGTTATTTCTCACTGGGAAGATTTCTTTGCAAAGAAAATGCTAAAATGAGATTACACAAACCATTAGCCTTCACCAAGCTTTGCAACTATTTTTAGGCGGATAATAAATCTCTTAGCTGCAAGGCTTGGTAGTTTTTGCTTTCTTAGAGATTAAAAGAAAGAAACCTACACTTTTTTTAGAAGTGAAAACCCAGAAGTTTAATTAGCAACCAAAAGACAAAAAGAGAAAGACATTGATAGATGGACAGAAAATACTGTTATGTTACAAAAAAGTTCTGTTTCAGACTTATCCCAGTAGTACTTCCTATGAAGCAAAGCACTCCTTTAGGAGTTGCGCTGCTGGGAGCCTAACACTATTAATGAATTAGTGAACACTGATTCTGATTTAAGACAGTTGGCTTTTAATAAATTACTCCCCATACACAGCGCAGCCTGTCCTTTTCATGCTGCTCTGCTGCTGATTATATTATCTTAAATGAGAATGAGAAGCAAATTCAGTGTCTCTGTTCTAGGCACAAAACTTTCTGAAGGAATTGTTTTATTGTTGTATCAGTAGGTTTTATGAATGATTAATCATGGTAAATATAGTTTCAAAGTTAATAACTACATGCACCTTCTATGAAAGATGCATCCTGTATATCTTTCGTTCATAAATTAAGATGCAAGAAAGTGTTTTATAAAGCATGAAGATTATTTGTTTGTTTCACAAATTACATTAATTCACTTAAGTACATTTCTTAGGCTGTGAAAGTATGAAAGTCATGTGAAATGATGCGATAATCCTTGTGCATGAGACTTTTTAGATGCATTTTTTTGAGTTCTGAATTCCTTGTAACATACAGTTTGTACTTGTGTATAAGAATAGCAATGTTTAAAGAAAATACTTTTGCTTTCCAAATGCCCATATATTTGTACAATTACCATCATCATAGAAATAACCTGAGTTTTTGATCCACAAAAGCAACATCTATCTTATACTACAAAATTGAGATTAATTCAAAGATGGGGATAACTGTGATTTTGCTGTTATTATGAAGACACACTAGCAAATAGAAGAAGAACTTATATCTGTGTCTGGATCTTCCCAAGTTTTCTTATAATAAGACAAGATTTCTCCTGAAAGAGGTGTGCTGTGGGCACCTAATTTTTTTAAGGAACAAATACGTATGTCCAAGATTTGGCAGACATTTTTTCAGGTTTTGTGTGAGGTTGTACGGTATTCAAAACCAGAGATATAAGTATTAATATGAAGCAATATCAAATATCCAAGAACTGTAGTGTGAGAGACGTATCTGGGGTGTAAGACTGGAACTCTGTGTATGAAGGATAGAGAACCACTTTTGTGTTTAACTCCATTTCTCAAATCTAGTCTTGAGCCCTAACAGACAAGCAATATAGACCGAAGAAATGAAAATGATATTTCATAGCTACAATGAATGAAGTAAGATGAGAAACAAGACATTTTCTCAGACCAAGTAGTGGAGCTGGGAAAAGCACACATGTTTTTTGAGTGAGTCCTCCCTGCTTAACAATGTGACACGTGAATGTAATTCTATCTGAACCCAGATACGTTCATTTTAAAACCAAAATGTTGCACATATGTTCAGACTTTACATTTTTTCATTACTATGCGTATATATTTTTTACCATTTGTTTTTCTGGCTGAAATATGGATCTTTGATTTAATAATCTGGGGTTTTAATCTTCCTTATACTTTACCATACTTATTGGAAGACAAGAGAAGTATGTAAAAGTTAGCTCTTTTCCCATTAATGTCACTTTGCAAATTAAATTCAGAAGACAATTTCCCCCCTTATTAGAAGTGCCTTGGTTTCAAGGTTAAAATTCCTGACTGTTTTGAATTTGGAAGGCTTCCCATGGTAATCATATTCTATATCAGAGTGTGGTCTGTATGCTCAACATTGCCTTATTTAGATGTGTCAGGCAGCACTGACTAGCTGCAACCAGTTTAACTTTGAGCAGGAGAAGAGTAACAGGAGCGCAGTGCCATTCTCGAATAAACCAGCGGGAACTCAGCAAGAAGCTCTTCCCAGATAAGCAAAAGCACTGTCCTACGGAGAACTTGTCTCTGCTGAAAGACTGGAGATACATTGTTTTAATGAACTCACCTCAAGCTGTCGAAATTTGAAGGAACAGATTTGGGTTTATGAATATCCTAAATCTCTTTGATTAAAAAAAAAAGAGTGGAAAGTTTGATTTGTATCAAGATTACTTTTTTTCTTCCATTATCTCTACCACATGCATGCACTCTGCAGGAGTGGCTCTTTGTGTGTCCTTGGGTATTCTCTTAGGAAGACAAGACAGTTTCAGGATAGGATTTTATTTTAAATCTTTTTTCTGTATACTGCTTAGCTGCTTATATAAAACTAGTTCATAATTTAAAAAAAGAGAAAAATAATGCTTGGTTTGCCTGGAAAAAGGAGCATTCAAATCTGTGCTCTTTTGCTTCAGCTGTAAAGAAAGCTTCTCTTTCTCCCCACAGATCTAGATATTTCTTGTGCGAGCATTCTTACCTTTAATGTAGCCTCTCTTTCCACTGTCTACTTTGCAAGTCCTCATACACCTTTTACTTTCACGCCCACTTTGCCTCATTGCAAAGGTCAAGACTGAGGACAGCAGAATGTTCAGGAGGATGATGCTGCGTCCTGGCATGCAGCTGTAGTGGATAACAGCTTGGCTAACCACCTAGTCAATATTTTGGATAGCACTTGGTATTACTAGTACAATGCTGCTGTCTACACTAATTCTTTCTGAGTGCATTTCTTGTTTATTTAATTATTTTATATTTAATCACATTTTAGTGAAATTGGATTCCTAAGTTAAGAAGGATTGATTTTTGCTTTACACTTACTGATGGAAAACGTTACTTTTGGGAGGTGGGCACACAGGACGAAGGACTAGACTTAAAATCAGGCTCCTAGCACACTCAAGGAAGCAGTATTGCACCCTTTCATGATATTCTTTGTCTGACCACTGCTACCTGCCTCTAACACATTAGATAGATATTGGCTAGGGCAGAAGATTATTTAAGTTTTGGCTGTTTGATAGCTGTTCTTTGAAAAAACGACCGATCCTGAAATAGTTTGGTACAGATAATGCAGCTGAAAAGGAACAAATTTAGTATCAAGAAGTGTTTTTCCAGAGGTGGCAATCTGATGGATCACTTTACTCAGTCATGGCATGACATACTAACCTGCTCTTAAAGTAAAGGGTGAGGAATAAGAAAGAAAAAAATGTCCTTTTTCCTTGCCTGTTGACATGGACTTCAATATGTGAATAGATTCATGTGTAATTTTATAGCTGTGTTTCTATCCAATTTTCTCACTGTGTCTCCCCTTTTCTCAGGATAGAAGAAAAGCATGGGACTGCATTGCTGGCTGGCCGTCCAAACACCTAGAAAAAATTTTATCTTGATTTGAGTCTTTGTAATTAGAATCCGAGATGTCCCATGCAAAAATACCAAGTTTTGAGATGTTCAGAGCTGGGACAGAATCTCAGATAAGGCCTCTGCCTTATGCAGGTAAGCCTGAGGCTGATTCAATGCTCACTTCTCACACTTTTATAGAAAACCCGCTTTGCACAGGCTGCCTAACCCTAAACTGCAGAGGTGCAGGAGAAGAGGCTCAGCCAGCAGTGCTGGGTGTGATGTCTCTTCCTGTGTGGCCACTCAGCCACACGCCTCTGTCTGCCATGGTGCCCACATGCTGCCACTGGCTTTTGCCTACTGTTTTCACCTATAGCTCTTTTGCTCCCTTGTGATCCCTGAGATATTAGCAAATCAGGGACAGAAACTTCACTGATAGGAAGAAAGCAGCAGAAGTTTCTCTCTCTCCTACTCTTTTCTACCTGTCAAAAAAAAAAAAGTGTGAATGTGGCTTCAGGGCTGTGGAGGTCTGAGCTGTTCCTTTTTTTGAAGTTATTCTGTTTTCCAATGCCATTGAGACAAATAAAGGTGGAATTGTTTTTAAAACCCTTGCCTAGGAAATTCAAGGAGAGGGGAGGGCAGGAGAGGGGAGAGGAGCGTCCCAGTTCCTGACCCATGGACTGTTTCTAACAAAATGAAGTTGTGATCACATTATCTCTTTTTACTTATTTATTAGTATATATATCTTTAGCTACATATAAAGGCTATTTATATTTGTATTATTTATCTATAATATTCTTGTAGTATAAATTATATAGTTATATGTATATATCACATTGTCTTTTAATGTCCATATTTTTGGACATTGTAAGCCAAATTACAAATAACAGAAGACTTCTCAATGACAACTTCCAACAAATTCCATAGAAATAGGTGGCTGAATTGAAGACAGAGACTTAAATAAATTCCTGACTGATGGAAAAACGAAACAGAAATCAGACTTGCTTTGTTTAAAGCAACTAGATGACTCCCTAGGCATAACAGTTATATTATGTAATGCTTTATATTGCTTGGTGGGGTAAGAGGGGAAAGGAGTTTTTGTGGACCTGGGTGAGAGGTAACAACATAAATGTGTTTTTTTAATTCTACCGTACAGAAAATAACTAATAATTTATACTAAAACAGTAATTCTATAAAATACTATCTATTTTCTTTCTATTGCGTATCATCTCCTTGTCATGAAATTGTCATATACATGGAAGTGCCCTCACTGCCCAAAACTCTTCAGCAGCAATGAAGTGAATTGAACCCAAACCAGCCAGATTTCATACAGTAAAAGGAAGAAAAAACTCACCAAAACCAACCATACACATGATGATTTAGGGGAACTTGTGACAATCAATTTGATGCCCATATGAGGGAGAAGAAGTAATGTACCTCTAAACCCCTTGTTGTTATATCTCAAGTTGAGGCCACTTACTCCATCAGTAGGTCTCTACTTCAGCTGCTTTCAAAACCTCCTCCACAGTCTCCCTCTCTCTATGTGAGAATCTTTGGCTCCTAAGCATAGCAGCTCACAATCACCACTTTAAATCTGAGACATTTTTTAAGTAGTGTGAATAATGCAAAGCCATAAAGTGATATAAATTCTTCAGTCAAATTCTCCAATTGTCCTATCTTTCTAAGATCAGTGAAAGAAAACATTTGGCAGTGGGAATTGGAGTCACATGTGTAGATTTAATGGCTAGAAATAAGCATTAGCATCTGACAGTGTTCCTGTGTCTGAGGATTATTGAATAAATGGTTAAAAGTAAAGCCTTGCTATACTTCACCATTACCACTGTAACTTATCCATGATAGCTGAACTATTACAAGGACTTTTGCCTTCAGTTCTGAAGAATGTCCTTCCTGTTCAAGGATAATGCATGATACTGGGAGCACCAAAGGAAGATTACTTCGCCATATCCTTTTGTTATATCTCTTGTACACATAAACCAGGTTTCATCTGTCAGAGTTGTCAGTCCACCATCTTTTTATGAGAGCTACGTTCACTATAAAAGGAAAATAAAATTAAAAAGGTTGGTGAAAAAAAGGTTGTTGCCAAATACAGTATGCACAGGAAAACGTAGACACTTATTATAGGGTGGAAATGAACTTCAGTGTGTGGTAGGAATACATGGATATTAGCCCACTTACACCATGGAAAAAATGAAGGTATCTGATCGTGCCCTAAGCAAGAGATACAAAAACCAGATGGCTCTTAAAACTGAGTGGAAATCCACAGCATGTGTAGAAAGGGCAACTAGTGAACTGTGGAAACAAGAGTCATTGCAAAACTTAATTAGCTCCTTTTTATTTGATCCAGGATAAAACATTCTGGGGATCCTGTGCTGAGGCATTGTCTTGTAAGGACGAATCGCTCCTTAGTTTTACCACAAAGATCTTCTCTAAAAAAATCACTGAAAACAGAAATGTGAACTCAGTGAAGGAGTTGTACTGAATCAGGTAAAATAGTAAGAGTCATTCAAAAAGGAAAAACTCCTCCAGTCCAGCTGTCCAGTTGTACAGACAACACATTTTGCAAAGAATTAGAAATTAAACTAATTGATACATAAAAATACAGGCTGTGACAACAGAAAAATGAAAATTTATCACCCCCCACATCCACATGTTGTCCTGAACCCATAAGCAGTGACCAAGAAACTGGCTGGAAAATAGTGTCAAACATGTCTGTAAATGCTTGCACTGAAATGAGCAATAGATCATTGACACTGGGATGGGGACACTGAGAGGAAAACTGAAAGATGTTAGTTCAATAGATAATTCCTTAAATAAACAGAAAATATAACAGAATAACTGAAAAATTTTCCAGATTATAATATTTAGAATAATTCTTAGCTACCCTCAAAGTCATCATTTACAGCAGAATTTCACTTAATACTCTTTCCTAGTAGCTCTGTCTCAACTTACCAAGCAGATAGCTGTCATATTTTTAAAACAGTACTATTTCCAATGGTTGGTTATTGTTGGTTACTATCTTTCTTCTGGATGGTGCCACCAGAATTGACAGGCTAGGCACCTTCAGGTTCCATTAACCTTCCTTGTTCTACCAGTCTGACATATTTGGACAAATTTGCCTTATTTGGCTTAATCTGTCTGGTTTTGCATTCTAGAAATAGCTGATAAATTTGTAAGTTTGACTTATACGTTTAGCAAAAAAAAAAGATATTCTGAATCACAGAATAATTATTGGAAACCCCCCCCCCGCCAATCAGTGCCTGATGTTTGCATTCCATTGTTGATAACTGGTTTCTAAGAGATTTCCAAGGACCTTACAAAATGATAAATTTCAAATACTTATATATAGAATTCAGCATCATAATAATAGAATAAGCATTGTCAGTCACTCAGCAAAGAATTTAAATAGTACACTTAAATTATTTAAATTCTGGTATGGTTCCTTTACTTACATATTTTGCTATGCTATTCTTAACGGTGACTCCAGTTACATAGCCTTTGGTTTATTTCAAATTTGTCAGCCAAGTAAGTCAGAATGGCTGCATCCATGCTGTGATTTTGGAGCAGAGAGCTGGATCTAGCTTGTTACCTTTGGTACCTTCATTGTATTCCAGCATGCCCGGTCCCCTTCTGCATTAACCAACCCATCTCTACCATGATGACCTGTGATCTGTTGCTGGATTAGATCTACTGGTTTAGGCTACTCCTCTGAGAATATAGCTGCTGCCATCAGAGCATAATATTTAATAAGGCATATATTAAGTAAACTCTGAGTACATTGACCTTTACATTCTTCTGCCTTTCCCACAAAAAAAAAAGTTGGTTTGTTTGCTGAAGATCTGCTCCTGAGGTGCAGGGAAAATATCTGAAAAATTATTTCTTCTCCCTTCCCTCTACAAGCCTCACTCTAGGATCAAAACTCACCCCACTCAGTAAACCACATAAATCCTGAATACTTACTCTGGGTTTCCTGGTTCTTGAGGTTCATACTTAGCTGACCAGTCATTGTGGGCTTTCCCTCCTGCTGTGAGGAATGTTCTCCTCTCCTCTTCCTATGGTTTGGATCTTCTGGGTTCATCAGTGTCTGGGATACACTTGGGATACTCACCTAATGTTTCCCCGCATCAGTGGAAAGAGCAGAAGAGAGTGTCTTAGTTCTTGAGTTTAATCTGTTTTAAGCTTTTGAAACACATTTTGGCAACTTCTAAATTCAGTTTAACCGCTAACTCATATCCAGCTGGCTGTCAACCAGCACTCCCAAATCCCTTTCTGCTGAGTAGCTCCCAAACCACTCTTCCCCCAGCCTCTAGCTCTGCATGGGGTTGTTGTGATCCCTTTGTTTTAGGAGGGTGCGCACCAGAGCTGTCCTTTCCAACAAGAACAACCAACAACCTTTGTGCTTGTTGCCCCAAAGCCACAGTAGGCATTGCCCAGTGTGCAGAGCTGGGTCACAGAGACTTTTCCTGGTAAGAAGAGTACTTAATGCCTGGCATGGTAGCAAAAAAAAGGAATGGGAAGTTTGGGGCTAACGAGATACAGTGCCAAGGCCCTGGATGGTTTAGGAGGACAGTGTTTTGAAGGACATAGTGCTCCCCTGCACTTTGTGATTATCTTCTAAAACCTTCCATAAAAAAAATAAAATTCCTATGATGATATGAACAGGAAAAATAAAAAAGAGAAAATAGTGGAGCACATTCTCTAGCACTGCTGAAAAAAAGATGCTTTTTCAGGCGTAAACATTTTTGAGACACCAAAAAATTTACAGTTTATAGCCTTTAACAGCTTATTGGGTATTGCAATCCACAGAAGTGTATATGTGCAACCTGCTAACCATTATTTTGCTACTATTATTTGTCCATCATATCACAGATAAACTGTAAGGATGTCATTACAGAGATGATAATTGAGGTTTGCTTATGAAGTAAAATGTAACACTACCCTGCCCTGACTGTGACAGCATTACCCTTTATATCAAGTGACAGTTCCAGTCAGTGCACGGAAAACTGCAGTCCTTGTGCTTATTTAAACCTAGTGTGGTGCATATTATGTTTGATATGAGAAGATTTTTCAGAGTAAAAAATGCCACATTGAGTTTGCAATAATTGTACTGATACACCAAAGTAAAAAGAACTAATACGATTATATTCATTTTTTCACTACAATCCTCTCTTCAGGAATACTTGCAATGGCCTGAGAAAAATCCTAAAACATCAAGGAACTTCCAAAGATGTTACGAATGCCATCCCCTCAATTTTAAGTGAAAGGAGGTAGGAAAATATGGAAAGGATTGCTCTTCTCAGATGGAGAAAGACTTTTTGCATTAAAGATGACTTATTGGGTAGTTATTGGAGCAAATGCTAAAGTGCCATATAGACAAGTGCCATATAGATACAGGTAAAACATTCAAGAACACTATTCAAAAAAAGGTTCAAGAAGACTCGGTGTTTTCCATTTCCATTGATTTCATTATGTTCTCTGTGTCACATGACTGTTCTGAAAAATAATGAGTTAATGATTATAACTTGCAACTAAATAATCTAATTAGTGATTAATGTCATGTTTCCAAATTGCTTTAGAAATACATCATGAGTTCTAAATGTTATCTTCATCTACAACAATATTTCAGTGTTAGGTTATTAATTCATTCTCAGAGAAGTGAAAAAATCCATATACCAACCGTTTTCTAGGCATTTGTACATAGCTAAAAAATAACTTAATTTGAGCTCTTACTTTTCTCTTGAATTATGAGCAGAACTAACTTTCCAGCCAAAGAAACCTCTAAAGAAAGGATAGTAAATTTTCAAAGCTTGTCAGAGACATTTTAACTAAGTGGATGAAAAGCTTGAGTACATATAAGGTGAATTTATTTTATATATATATATATACTGTTCTTTATCCTATAAAATTATGTCATTAAGGAAAGGGATGCTTCTAAAAGTCTGACATGTAAATCTGAGGATTGTCACATTTGCATTTTGTCTCATCTTAGTTATTGGTGTTAAACAGAAGGCTGATGAAGTAATTAGTCCTCTGGCTAGAATTCTATACATAGTTAGAAAATCTTAAATTGCATCTAGAAATGCCTAATTATTTTATAATTAATAAATATGTTCATATATTATTAATAATTAATAAAATAAAAATGAAAGGATGTGACTAATTAATGAACTAAGCAAAAACCTGACATATGGTAAATGCCACACCATGTCAGAAATTTATTTGTTTTCCAGTAGCACTGAGTAGTAAAACCAGTGTGTTCATTGTATATGGTAATATGTGTGAAAACCTGGCTTCAGATGTATTTCTCAGTTCCCTAGATAATGATAGAAAATTATTTTTGTTGAAGGATGAAAGAAATTCAAAGTTTTGTAATGCTCAACAAGAAGAGAACTTCCATACCAGAGAGAAGCACATTCTCGACATTCTAGCAGAATACAGCACATGGTTTTAAAGACACTCAAAAATATCAATCAATTTATAGAACTACTTTATTCAGAACTGTAGAAAACACATACTGTTTAGAGTCAGCCTGGTGAGGTTGCTGGTGCTAAAATTGTCCCTTGGACAGGGGATCTTGGTGAAACTCTGGCACGTCCGTGCGCTGCCTGTGTCAGCCAGTGCCAGGTACCAGCAAAGCATTTGTGATGTGCCTGGAGTTCTAGAGTGTAAGGCAGGCTGTATTCAAGCCCAAAATAAATGGCTTTTGTTAAACATGGTATTCATTCAACTGTGCCATTTTGGGAGGGATAATAAATGACTGTGGCTCCTTCTTCAGCTGAGCTTGAAAGCCTTCAGCAGCTTGCTTTCGTTCTGTGAGCAGGGTCGATTGCCGTGTATGGACAATTTTGTGTTAGGGAACAACAGGACAAAAGCTCAGTGAATAGCGATGAACTTTACACAACATAGTGGTTAGTTGGTAAAATATTTGTAAAAAGGCACAGGGAGCAATAGACAGAGAGCAGTAGTGATAATTCACATCGCTTCAACTCTAGCTGGCTGCCTTCCTGAGATGAGGGAGGCTGAACGCAGCCTGGATCCCTTTGCCCTCCTCAGAGACCTGGACTTTGCCCTCGTGTCCCTCTGGCTGTCAAGCCCAGTTGGCATTTGCAGCAGTGTCCTTCCCTCAGGCTTTTTTGGAGCAGGAGGCAAATCAGTGCTGGATATATTGCCTCAGCTTTCCAGACTGCCAAAGGAATGGGAAATGTCCCACATGGCATTCCTTACATGTAACGCAAAGCAGAAAGTGGCTTCATTCAAAGTTCTTTTGTAAATGATATGGGGCTGAGTTTTTGAAAAAAAGCCTTTGTTTCATACTCCACTCTTTTGAGTGTTTTCCATTCCCCCCCCCACCCCCCCTTGCCAGTTTTCAGCTCTGAGCCCTTTGCTAGCTGTCTGACCTGTCAAATGGTAGTTCCCTGTGGAGAGATGCAGAGCTATTTTGTCTGACTTGCTTTGAAATCTGTTCCTGTTACCTCAAAACAAGCAGTAGGAAAGACCTTGACATAACCTGGCCCAAAGAGGAAAAAAAAATGTTCCTACAAGGAAAAACTGGAAGAGTAGCCATGCACAGGAAAAACACTATGCTCTGATTTATGTTACTTTGAGGTCGTTTATATTAATATTAAAAGGCAAGCTCCAGGAAGGAGATAAGTTTACACAGTACAGAATTTGTGCAGATTTTCATTATATGATGGAAACAACACCTGCTGAAAACTCTAAAACTTGCATATATTTTCCATGCAAAACTACACACTTACTTTTCTCGTTCATCCCAACTATTATATACATCACTCATTCTTCTTTGTATTCTGTGAATGAGGATTACACGCACAGGCTGCCAATGGAAAATTCAGTTCCCACATCTCTACGTAAACATGAACTTTTAGCATTTACCCTGACTAGGGTTTTTAAATAAATACCATACAATCCAGGATGTTTTACTGAGGCTTATGTAAAGCTGGAGTTGTTTCATTTTATACACCATCATTATTATCAAAAAGCAATCAGTTCAGAGTTACTAGATTAACTGGTTACAAAATCTTCTGTGAATAAACCTCCACACTCCCTTCCTAGATCCCACCGTGGGGCACATAAAGCTTTCATGTCTCTGAGCATGTTCTAATGTCAGAAGTGACACCTCACTTACTGAGAATAATTTCCTCATTCGAACAGGTGAAGATAAAATAAATGGGAAATGTGAATTAAAACCTAAGAATACATGAGCTGGAATTAGCTGGATTGATGCAGATAGGTGTTAAAATGAAGGCTGCCTTGTGCTGCATAATATTACACACCTCTTTTTTCCTTTTTATGTGGGCTTTGTGTAACAGGCTTCAGTGTGAGAGCACAAACAGCCTGCTCCTGCTTTATTTCTAGCAGAGAGGTGAAAACTGGGCAGTGATTTGACAACAGACCTGATGTGACACTAGCAATAACCTGCACTGGCACAGCCTGTTTCTGTCTGGGCACAAGGGAATAACGTGGGTACCAAAACGTGTGTATTCTGCCACCTCTGCAACTATCAATTAGTTTTCTACAGAGACAACATAATTCTTGTCAATAGCATCTTTTGCTCTTTATCCCACCCTTATAACCAGAGCTGGACTGTCTTAAATCTTGACTTAGCCCTCTTCAAAACTTTAAGATACCATTAAAATTAGGAAAGGCAGTGTTGAGAGGAGCAGACACATAGTAGTTGCAGCTCTCAAGAGGGATGGCTGATCTTTAAAATTAGCCATTGTCTTCAGTTCAGCTTGTCCCCTTCACTTAGCCTCAACCTTGCCCCCTCTTTAGTTGCACTTCACAGACCATAATTAAAGGGTTTATGGAAAGCAAGTCTGCTGTCTACAAAGATACTTAAATCATATAAAAACCCTGACCTGTTGGCAGCCAAGAAAAGGCTCAAAAATATTCCATACTGGAGAAATTTTTAAAATATGTTATCATAGGCAGCTTGTTCTGTCCCTAGGAAGTAGCTGTGAATCCATAACTTCAAATGCAACATGTACTGGTGGCTTTCTTGCACTTACATTAGTTAATAGGATTCATATAAATACATACAAGAGGCAAGTTTGACCTGGATTTCTGCCTTGCATACCTCTAAAGAGACTTCTTTCTCATGTTTACATAGACAAAGCACCTATTAATTTAGCAATATGAAGACTATATGTAGAATAAAATAGGAATGTGTTTCAGATCTGTGGGGAATATTCTCAAACTCACATTTGATATAGAGTCAGATGTTACTGCCAGTGCAGTGCCTATTTCTCTTCTGCAAGAACAACAAAATGCCTGAGGAACTTATGGGGAATTTATTTCACTGAAGGTTACTTGGAAGACAAATAAAGATGCTATTAGAATTAAACTGTAAATAAAAGAATAGCTAGAGATAATATGCTGTGTAGAATGCTTATTACAATTAACAATGAAACCTCTGTAATTTAAATATTTTAAAAGGTTTACTGACCCTTAATTCCCCGAAGAAGAAAGAGAGTGATTGTTTGAATTCAGACTAGTCATGCATCTGATCAAGTACGTTGAAAACAGATGCTGACCAGCTGAAGTTTGTTTAGCTTCTTCTTATTCAGATCTCTCCTGTGGATGGGGTAGTGAGGCCATTAGCATTTTGTGATAAACAGCAGCATGTTCACAATGCTGTAGAAAAAACCAAAAGCTAGCTGCTCTAACTCAGTTATCTATTTCTTTGTGTGTTTATGCCTTAAGACTTAGACCTATAAAATGAATTACTTATTTAAATAAATTTCACTGAGAGATAATAGATTTAGTTTTTTCAAGAGTTCAGCATAGTATTTCCATGACATGAGAGGAACTTATTCCTATTGTTTATTTTAAGAGGCATGAGGTTTATTCTGAATACACTGTGTATGGAAGATAGCCAGTCTGTATGTCATGAAAACACAAGGATTTGTGGCACAATTTGACAAAAGATAATGATTTTATCACAGGTGTCTATAAACACTCTGTCTGTAAATATTGGCCATTTTTTAAACATATATACATGTATGTAAAGGACATATATGGCTTTAAATTGAAAGAGGGTGGGTTTAGGCTAGATATTAGGAAGAAAGTATTTCTTGTGAGGGTAGTGAGGCACTGGCACAGGTTGCCCAGAGAAGCTGGGAATGCCCCATCCCTCAAAGCTTTCAGTTCTTGATGGGGCTTTGAGCAACTTGCAGGGGGGTTGGACTAAGTTATTTTTAAGGTCCCTCCCAGCACAAACCATGCTATGAGTCTATGATTCTATGATGAATTTACAAGTGACATAAAGAAAGGAATAAATGACCTGACACCCTTGACTATGGATCACCTAATCTTTTTTGGGTTTTGGGTTTTTTTCCCAGTCGCAAAATATTGGGGCACGTTCTGGGAAGCTGGAAGGACACAGACAATTAAATATTTTGATGAGCAAAGATCTTTCAGCCCAAAATACTTATCCAGCCTGGTGTTGTATGCTAATACTGCTTCTCTGAAACAGAAATGCAATACAGAAAAGAAAAAGCAAGAGAAACCTTCCAGCCTTATTTGTGAGTCTGACTGCAGATTTGCATTGCTGGAACTCGTCACTTATAATTCTGTGCTGGACTTAAATACCATGGCAATGGGTAATGGGTAATAGGAAAGGGTGAAGATCTTGGTCACCAGCATCTTGCTGTGTCTGTTTGTTTGCTTTAGTAAAATTTTCTCTTGAAAACCTGTTCAAAAGCATTAAGAGCAATGAGACTGAGTGGCTTTCACTGAGGGTGTAATTTGAATACCAGGGGTTTATTCAGATGTAACAGTGGCCTAATTTGTTTGGAGACCCTTTATTGTTAGCGATGCAAGAAAAGAAAAGAGCTTAGAGAACACATTGAGTTCATTGGTGGCAGTTAGGGAAAGAAAATCTTATTGCTTATAAGGAGAACATATATGCCATGGAATCAGTGAAAGTAAACATTAAATCCTATGGTGTTTTTAATAAAGGATTTAATTTCAAAGAGGAATGGTGCTTTAAACTGGTGGGATTTTTTTTGTTTTGGTTTGGTTTTTTTCTCCTAGAAGAGGCAAACACCTTAAATACCTGTTGAAAAATCTGTACACACTTGGACCAAACTCAGAAACTTCATATAATTCTAAACACTTCTAATATCTTTGAAAAGATGTTGCTATTATATCGGAATCACTTAAATCAGCGGATGCAAGAACAATTCTGTTTTACCAATAGATGTGGAAAGAAGGCAAACAACAGTTAAGCTGCTTTATAAAACCAGATGACAGAAATAATAGCAACCTCCACACAAAAAAATAGACATACATCTTCATTTGGAATCAAAAGATATGCAAATCTTGTGTGGGTGTAAGACTTTGCTGAATTGTATCTAAGGATATGTAATAGAGGTCAGCAGTTTGAAGGCAGTGTTGTTTAAGAAGAATTTAGAATTAATTTTCTATTGTTTCTCACTTGAACAAAACCAGTTTCCCTCTGCTCTGCATAAAACTTCTGTTCATCCTGAAGGAAGAGTTTCAGTACTTGCAAGAAAAGCAAACGCAAGAATTTTATAAGGGAATCCCTTCCAAGTATAGCAATCCCACCTTCTTGATCTGTATCCTCCCACTCCGTGAGCCAGAGGGTCAAAATCACCTTTTGGGTCTGGAACTTCCTGGGGCACAATGTTGGTGTTTATGCTCCTGCAGGTGTAGGAACGATGGTGCAGTACAGCAGCACAGGGTGAGCTGGGGGTGCTACCTGGTGTCTGGGTTCTCCCCTACAAGGTCAGGTGGTGTTGATTCTCCCAGCAGAGAACCCAAGTCTCTGGGTGCTATGTCTTTCTTCAGAGCTCTGAGCACTGACACGGTGACATGAAGGGGGTTGGCACATTTCCTGTTATCAGAGACCTTCTCCAGCTTAAAGCTATGCAGTCAGGTTGATCTGAAGTCAGGATCCCTTTTCTGGCAGCTAAACACACATTTTTCAATGTTTCCTCAATTTCCTGTGAGTTCGCCAAAATACCCCTCAGAACAGAGATAGCCTTGACCTTTCTGTCTCTCATCTTCCAAATGGCCTACAAAGTAGACCAGACAGGGCCCTCTACTCCAGGGCAATGAACTAGAGCTGCCACATTATGTCTTGCAAAAAGAAAGATCATTTAGGTTAAGAGGAGCATTTGTGTCTTTAGGGATCGAACAGGAGTGCAGCAGCCAAGAGAGCACAGGGGCTAAACTAAGCCATGCTCCACACCTGGGCTGAGCTACTGTCTTGCTCCTGAAATCCTGCCCCGAGGGCTATATGGGCTGTGAGTGATGTAAATACATCCTGCTTCAAGATAAGGACAAGGAGAAAAGGGGTGCCACACAATGCTTTCATAGAGCAGTTTCAACATAGGAAAAAACCCTGTATTTTTTAAATGGCAGATTACATGAGATACAGCAAAGTCTGATGTAGTTTTCTCTGAAAGAAAAAGAAACGTGAGAGCAAAGACTTAGTAAACTGGAGCTGATTCTTTTTTAATGAACCTGTTTAAACAGCTAATTTTGTCAAATGTGGTACTAACTGAGTTTTCATATTTTGATATGGAAAGACTGCTCACAACTGACTCATTTTAAAAAAGAAATACTTTTTTTAAGGTAGATATAAGAGTTTAATTTCTTGATTTGGTATCAAAATATGGCAAAACCTTTTCAAAAGAAGGTACTATTGCAAATAATGATGACTTATTTTGGTTTGAGGATTTAAACTGCAAACATGTAAGCAGTGGCCATGGCTCTCACTACCATAATCCATTAATTTGAAATTGTTGTATTAGTAAGTTGGATGTCCACTTGAAAGTTTTTACAAGATTGAATCTTAAAATAGAACTATAATAATCAGGCTATGTACTCTTGGCTGAACATCTGTAAATATTCATTAATGATGCAAAAAATACAATAAAAATTATGAATGTGAGATATATCAAGTTCATTCTTTTTTTTATTCAGAGATCAATTGCTCATCTCATGCAAAACTTCATGTGAATAAGTTTCCTACGAATCAGCAAAATTTCTTCCATCAAATTTGGGAAAGCAAGAATTTTCCTACTTTTGGTAGTCTTGCATCTCTCCATAAATAAGGATTGTTTCTGGATTACACCTCTAAGTTGTGCTAAAACAAGGAAAGCAAAGGCTACTGCATTATACTCCGATAATTTGTCATGCGCAGATTTTGTGCAAGACTGTGTCAACATAAGGAGTCAAGAGACTTAGAAAATCTAAAAGGCAGACTTTGTTTTCATTTCTGGTTTAACCACCTAGAATCATTGACCAAGAACACTTTACAAATGTAGGGGTTGACTCATATCTGTTGCCTTTTCTTTCTCACAGAGTGAATACTAAAAGCCCAGGGTCCAGCTCTTGCAGATGTCCGAGGAACCGTGCCAGACTGTGGATGTATCTGGGTCCCACTTTCCTCATGCTCAGACTCAGTGCAAAGTATTAATACATCTGTTGCATGCTTTCAGACTCTCACATCATCCCATTTAACTATTTTACAGCTGTATTATCCAGTTTCCAGAAGCTTGAACACCAACATCATGTTTAAGGCCGTTCTGAATTCCTGCCTTGTGTGCTGTTATTGGGGATATTAGCCTTTGGTCAGAATAATTAGCAAAAGATCATGTCCTTTCTAGTTTTGCACTGAACCTCATGTGTAATTGAAACCATCAAGCCTTTCTATAATTAAAGCATAAAATTATTTGTTTTTCTGTGCTTTTCAAATATAATCTGAATTTGAAACCATTACATAAGAGACATCTTCTGCATCTTATATGGTGTGTAACTCAAGCTGTTATAGTAGCAAAGGAGCACTATTGCCTTTTTTTTATTTTGCAAATAAGCTATCTTTTCCTTCTCTTACTTATAATTACTTCTAATACTTATTATAAGAAGATCCAATAAAAGAGAATCTCTTTGCAATTATGCAAACAGTAGACTAATTTTCTAATTAACAACAAAAAGTCATGATATCATAATTGCTTCATTTCCATAGCACATAAGTTATACACAAAAAGAAATCCTGATGATATAATTGCCTCACATATATTTTATAGCACCATGAATGAATTTCTCTTCCACTCTCAATTAAAAAGAAAGTTGCTCTATATAATTAGAACATATTTCCTTCTTCCTTTTTTTGTATGCATGTAATTAGAATACAGAAAAGAATTCATTTTGAAAGCAGAACATAACAAAAAAACCTCTCCTTGCATTCTCATGATTATATGCAAAAATATAAGAAAATATATTTCAAATTTGAGAGTCTTCAAATAAAATACTCAAGTTATTAAAAAAATCATCAAGAATATAATGTAATTTTGGGTACTTCATTTTTATTACATTTTACCAGTATTTTTATTTGACTGAAAATTTTAACAGGAAATATGAATTTGCTATATATATTATTCATACACAAGAATGCAAACATGTATAGATTCACATACAAAATATAAAAATATATGAAATATACAAGGTTTAACTGGCAACATGGAAAACAGGAAAACCATATTGTTTTCTCAAGAATTTTCCTATATTCTTAATTTCTAAATTTTTGAAAAATATGTCTAGGACAATAAAACTACAGTGTTTTCCATATTGTCTAATGTCTCCCTGGAGAACTGTACCTATTTCCCCAATGAGTAGGAATTGCATGTTGTATTCCCAAGGAGTCACAAATTACCTTACTTTTCTTCACATAATTTCTCAGATATAGAAGTCCTAAAGGGCAGCTGTTTTCCTAGAGAAAGGTCTCATATGGCCAATCTGTGTGGTTATTTTAAACCCTCTGCAAATAGTGTGTCTGGATTGATCTTCTGCATAAGACCCATTAAATGAGATAGCGCAGAATTTGCTCCCCATTTTACTGCTAGGAGTGCATAGCTGGTGCACCCTCGGGGCTGGCAGGATGCAGGATGAAGCCATGGCCCCATCCTGGGCAGGTGGGACCCGAGCATCAGTGCTGGCTGCAGCCCCAGTGCTGAGAGCACCCCCAGGTCCAGCCCCAGCCTGGAAGGGCAGCCAAGGACTCCCTGCTCTCTCAGCTGGCCAAGGCTCTTGAGTGGTCTACTGGGAGTGGAGAACATGAAGGTAGTGGAGGAAGGGAAGAGAAGGAACCATGTTGACTCTCTGACCTGGCAAGTTATTTTGTCCTCACCTTTGAGGCAACAGTATTCAGTTTTGCTTACACAGCTGAAAAGCCTTAAACAGACTCCAGCTCCATTTTTGTTAACATAGCAGCACCAGGCTTCTCACTGGAGCTGGATATGAGGCAGCTGGAGTAAATCCTTTGATGCACAATATTGATGATTTTCAAGCAGAGACAACTTCTATTTTCACAGGGAAGAGGAGAGAATAGAGCCTTTCTTTAGCAAAGTCTGAACAATAGCCCTAAGGTGTGGCATGCTAGCTTGCAAGAAGCTGTACTGGAACAGAAAAACAGTAGTTTTTTCACTTCCAGTACAAAACACTGTGAGGTATTTGGTTAACTTCACCCCTCATGAAAAGTTCAACATAGAAACACCATTTTTTCCACCTCCATGTCAGGATTAAGTGCTTCACTAACTCCAAATTTCCTTTTCCCTCAATCTGGAGCTCCATTTGCATCCCAAATGAACAAGAGAGGTGTCCAGGAAGCCCTTGGGAAGCTGCACTGAATGAGGTGAAGTTTGAGGCTTACCATATGCAGCCTTGCTTTACCCTGTTATCACCCACCACGGGGTTTGTAAAGTACAAAACCAGATCCTGTGGTAAGTTGTTATTCCTTGATGTGTTTAGTAGTGAGGGTGCTGGACACTAATGGACCATCTTGTGTTGCAGAGTGTATATATAAATAAATAAATAAATAAATAAATAAATAAATAAATGTATAATATGTATATGTATGTGGGGTGCATGGATGTAAGGCTGCCTGAACACTTCAGAGACGCAGGAGATGGAGCACAGCCATTCAGACAGATGGTGACTGAGTCAAAGCCCCTTTGACTTGTGGAACTCCTTGGAGAAGTGTAACTCACTCCACCCTACCTCTCTTGTGGCTACTCCTCAGCCTGTCTTGAAACATAACCAAGGAATTACGTTGGGAGAAGTCTGGTATATTTGACTACAACTTTTGCAATTCAGCTGCACTGGTTCTCCAGGGCTAGTACTCAGAAGGCAGTGGCTGGGTGCAGGTCTGACAGAAGAGACCAGATCTTGTACAGCATTGTCTCTATTTAGCTAGATATGGCCAAAGTCATGACTGTGTCTTTTTACCTGGGGCATCTTAGAACTCTAAATTATTAATTTATGGATGAACCTTTCAAGGTGTATGGTATCTGTCTGGTCCAGAATGAGTTGGACATGTGACTTGCTGGGTTTTGCTGATGTGAGCAGGCTGCTCTAACACGCTTCCAAGCAGAAACTCTTCCCATCATCTACTGGCATTTAAGCACCACTTAACTTTTTGTCGCCTGTTTAGTTGCTCCCTCAATGGCAGCAAATATTTCTGTGCTTAGCAAGTGTGTGTTAGATTAAGAAGCATCGCCAAGCTGTCACTTCTCACTAGTTCTCTGTTTGTCTTACAAACATCCACAGCAAAAGTACTCTTCTAAAAATTTAGAAAATTATACTTTAAATGGAAATGTCCATTCCAGGAAAGGCAGCATTGAGTCAGCAATCCAACCTCCTTTCCAAGTATGGCTGTATGACAAAACTCATTCTCTGAGTACTTTGCTGAAACAGAAGCCAGGGACACTTGCTGTACTGGTTAATGCTATGTGAGCCTTCTCTATGCCCTTTCTCTCAGCAGAAATCTCACCTATCTCTCTTTTAGAGCTCAGTACGCAGGCCAGACTGTGCTTGGAAGATAAAGAACTTGTTTTGGAAAGAAATAGGGATTTCTTTGCTTTTCCTGGATAATCATAAAACAAAACCTGATTTCACACGGTGCGAAAACAAGCCTATCCTCTTGATGGAGAAATGAGAGTAAAATAAAGACATTCTGTCCGGAATCACGAGAAGTAGCAACACAGGATGTACAATTTAGATCTTCTCATTTCGGTTAGCAGCCAGACCATCCTTTGGAAATACTGAAAGTGCGCCAGTATTATTTCATTACATCTACCCATGACTGACCTCCCAGCAAAAAACCTTTTGCCATTGTTTCTTCTTTACAGAAAATAAAACTTTGTGAAGGACAATAGCTATTTTAATTTTGGTTGAGAATATGGCAGATCTCAGCAGCATGACTTTTTACTAGCAATACGACCAATAATGAGATTTTCTATTCAGTATGCTATTAACATTGACACTGAAGAAACTTTTGTGCTACTCCCTCTCCTTTTATCCGCAGCTGAAATTGCCCCAAAAGATGGCCATGGTGCATCTTTAACTGGACTGGAGTGCTAAAAGAATTAAATGCATGAAATTAAAGCTAGAATAGGGCTTCTCAGAAATTCTGAGAGAAAAAAGGGTCAAGCAATAGCCTTTCAGGTTCTCATAATATTTCTGTATTGCTCCTCACAGGGTTATTACAGAAACACTTTCAGGAACGCCAATTGTGCAAAGCTGTTGTTGATGTCTTTAAGGAAGCCACCATCAGAAAGTATGATATTGCTGGCTACATTTTGCACTTGTAGCATTAATTACCTCCAGCCCTTTTTGACAGTTTGGTTCCTGCACTTTTCTAGTGTGTATCTACATGGGAGGAAAATAATTAGGAATGCTCTAATTATGTTGTTAGGTTTAAATACAATTGCCTTGGCTCAATCACTCAGCCCATGAACACCTAGCTTTCCTGCATAGAGGAGATTTGTTTTAACATTTAAATCTCTGTGGCATTCTTTCAACTATTTGCACTTATCAGTAAGTGTTGTTTTTGCTTCCATTTGAAAACTAGTGGCAAGGGTGAGAAATAGGGGCTTTCCTACATGAGCCAAGGAAATGTTTTACACCAGAGGAAGAGTTTATGGTCCTGCACTGATTAGTGAACAGGGATTGTTCTTGATTTGCACTGTATGCCTGAAATTCCTCTGCAGGCAAATCTTCTGTGGTTTGTGGTTTATTCAAACCCCATCATTTAACTGTGGAGTGTGAGTTTATTCTTATGTACCCAAGAAAGTCAAAGTGTTTATTGTAGCAGTACTACTTCCAGGGTGGCTGACTTTGAAGCATTACACATAGCGATTCCCTACTTGCCCTGCTGCCCCTGTGAAGAAATTCTTTTTCCTTTTCTTCCTCCAGCACTGATTTTACCAGCATAACTAAAAATCTATGTGCGCTGCTAGTTCCACATCTTCCCCTCAGGTTTTGGTCTGACAAACTTAGTATCCTTTCAGTATTGTGTCCACATTTCATGCATTTCAGAGAAAAGAGGAAAACTAATGTCTCAGATGAAATGTATAGGTTTGCTCAGTGCCTGGCAAACCATAAGTGCTTGCCTTCCTCTTCCAAGAGAAGTCAGCCAGGTGAGATTAAATCACTGGTGGCTGAACTTTATGGTACTGGTCTTCAACATTTCTCTCCCAGTGAAACGCAGCACAGGTGTCTGTGTTGTGTCTTTTTAATTTTGCCCTAAAGAAATTATTCAAATACACTACTAAAGCTGCATTGCAGTTTATGCACCTACTCTCAGGTGTGAATTTATTCCTAACCTTCTGTAAGCCTGCAGCTGCTTCAATTTAACCTGCTATGGTAGGTTGACCAAGACAACAGCCAGGCATCCCCACAGCTGCTTGCTTCCAGCTTGCTCCCAGCAAGACAGGAGAGGGAATCAGAAAAGAAAGAGAGGACGGATCAAGACAAGGACAGTTTAATAAGTGAAGTGAAGCTGTGTGTGCGAGGAAAGCAAAATAAGGAATTTATTCACTGTTTCCTGTTGGCAGGCAGATGTCTAGCCTCTTCCCTCTGAAACAAGGCCTCAGCACATGTAGTGATTACTTGGAAAAACAAATGCCAAGACCATGAAGATTCCCAGTTCCTCCATCTTTCCCCCAAGCATTTATTACTGACCATAATGCCATTTGGCATGGAGCATTCCTTTGGTCAGTTTAGGCCAACTGTACTAGTTTCATCCCCTGCTAGCCTCTTGTGAACCCCCCACATTACATGGTGTAGAGGCTGAGCAGGGACAAACCATCCTCCAAAAGTAGGAAAATCTTGATGCTGTGCAAGCAATTGCTCATAAACTGACAAGACACTGGTGTGTAATCAGCACTGTTTTAATCACAAATCCAATCTGCATGAAGAAAATTGACTTAATCAGAGCCAGAGCCATCACATCTGCCCCAAAGTTCATCAAGGAACACGATTATATTCTGATGGTAGCATGTCTTACAGTTTCAAGTTATGAGTCAAGAGAAAAAAATGAGGGCAATGGGATGCTAACTTTCTGAATAGTCAATAATTTCAGTGAAAAACTTGCTCTTAGATATGGTTCAAATAGCTGTATAGCTATGTCCAGAGGAACCATACTGGATATAAGCAGAATTCACATTAAAAAAAGTTCTATGCCAAGAATAAAAGGCTTGGGAACTGTTCAAATATTCAGCTTTAGATTGCTTCCAATTTAGTTTCTGCATGTGTTGAAGGGTTGTTCTTTTTCCATATAAAAGTCTCCCAAAAGAATTTCAATGTACCCTCTTAGCCAATTAGGTATGTGTGCTCGGGAACAGAAAAAATTGGATACTTCTGTTTCCATGAAAGTAATAATTTAGATACACAGAAGGATTGAATCACATCGAATATTTAGGATTTCTTCTTTTTCTTGGCAAGGTTAGGAGTTATGAAAAGAAAGCCATGCTGCTCAGAAAGTATGTCTAAAATACAAACAATACCAAAACTTTAAAAGAAACCATTTTTTAAAGACATAAAACCACAAAAAATGTTTGATCAATAATTTGGCTATATTTAGTTGGAGTTTTTTATGTTGGTTGATTTAATTATATTGGGATTTCTTTTAGTATCTTCCTTTCAATAGAAGTTATTTTGACACATGATTCAAAACATTTTTTGTGACTAGTCCAGTCTATTGCAAAAGGCAGAAAGGGTTGAACAACAGCTCCTGAGCTGTGTGGAGTTTCTCACATGTTCAGCTCACTCCTATGCTGTCTGTTCATCATGTAACTGGCTCCCCCAGGTCAATTTGGATCCATGTCTGCAAAATGGAATTATTTTATGTGGGCTGTTTTGTCTGTGTTTCACAGCATTTGTCAGCTCTAAACTCTCTCCCTTTGTGTATTGCCATGGAGACATGAAATGCCTGAAGAGTTTCCACGTCATCATGAGCTACTTCTGCACAAGCAATGCTATGCCTTATGATTTTTGGTCATAGGGATGCTTGTGACATTGAACTCAGACAATCCAGAAAAAAAAAAAAGGGGTAGTTACATGTTACTATGTTCTTGCCTAAAATAAAATCTAGTTTCTAGTAGTACACTCAAGGAGTCTAAGGGTGTGCGCCTGAGATTCCATTTAAATCCTCATGTTCCCAACTGAGATGTCAGAAGGTGACATAGTTTCAGTGGTGAAGGAGAAAAAGAGGAAAAACACTAGGGATTTGTCTTGGGTAAAAGTAGATGCTGAACCTAAATAGTCTTTGTTCCTTTCTGAGGGAAGTATTTTGCAGGAAAGTCTCAGGCAGCCGTGGGAGAGATTGAGACTTGCACACAAAAATATTTGCAAGCTTGCACACAAAAGCACACAGAGGCACAAATACATGCACACAGTCACTTCAGACTCCTGTCTTTCCTCAAGTCAGTAAATAAATCAAGTAACAAGACAGGTGATCAGGGCAAAAATCAGATGTTTCTGCTATGAAGCAAACAGAGCGTTGTATAATCTGAGTTGTAAGAATTTTAGTTTACTTTTATTTTATTTTTCCTTTTCAGTGGTAGTTTAAAATTCATCCAAGTTCTAAGACAGATTTCAATGCCAATGACAGGAGCTTAGTGAAATACTGTTAAGGCCAGCATAACAGATTTGCTCTTTTCCTTTAAAGGCCAATTAGATAAAAATTTGAGATTTTTTTTTTGCTGTGTCAATTCCCAAAAGAGAAAAAAGAAAATGTAACTTCATTAGGCAAGTGCTAGTAACTACTAAGAATCACTGAATGCAGATATTTGTAATGGTAGTTAAGCTGAACAAAATCAAGAAATTAAATCCAGTGTGTTTCACAAGGAAGGTTCTAGTTTTACCTGCGTATCTGTGGTGGGAACAGGGGGAGCTATAAATCATCCCTTACAATTGGTAAATAAATCAGAGAGTAGAGTTGCAAAGGATGTTTTTACAGACACACCGGAGACTGATCTTCAAATGAGCAAAGAGAACCTAGGGGACAATGCAAAATACATCAAAGTTTTATTTCTTACATAATCTACATCGCTGGAACACATGAATCAAACACCATTCATGCTTGCACCGTACTTTGAAGTTCATGGGTGTTTGAAAGGAAAAGAAACATTTTTTTAGTAGTCCACATCAATACTATTTCTATCACATTGAGTAGGGGAGCTACTGACAGAAGTGTGTAGGCATAAGCTGGGAGAGTTATTCGGGCAAAGCTTTGACTTCCTCTGCAGTTCAGTCAGTAGAGCTTTAGGAAAAGTTAATCCTGCACTCAGTCCACACTCTAAAAGGGTCTCTCCTTTTTCCTCTACTGACAGCTGAAGAAATGTCATGCCTCCAAAACATACTGCCATTGCTGTAACAGGTGTGTCAGCACCATAGTAAATGAACAACAGGTCTAACCTGATGACATTCATATTCCTGTTTATTCATTTTACATGGGATCTGGGGGACTGAAAAGCATAACTCAACAGAACAGATAGAGTCAGGCATTCCATTTGTCTGATGTTACATGTCTAAAGGATCTTGTATTTCTCCCATGGAAGTAAGATAAAGTGTTTAACTGATATTCAGGGCAGAAATGAATGCAAACTCAGCATCATGAACCTTGACTGTAGAGTTTAAAATGCTTGCTTAAGGAATATATAACTAAGGTATCATCTACATGAAACTCAAATGATTGTCATTTGAGGCACAGATGAACCTGTTAGATTTTATTCAAGTAAGCTGTGCAACCCCTCTAATACAGGAGGCTATTCTTTGCTAGTAATGTTGGCACAGTAACAGGAGAATCTGAAAAAGGACTCATGAAGAATTGGATTACTAGATATAGGCTTGTTTCTGTCAGCAGAGCAAGAGAATGAAGAGTGTAAACAGGTGCATTGTCAATAACACAAACACTCCAAGATATTGCTAACAGACACAGTGATTAGCACAGATACCACAGCTAAAAGCTCTAAAATGCTGTGACAGATAAATCACAAAGGCTCCCTGATGTTATACTTTCCAAGAGGTATATTTAGAAAAATGCCAAATTAGATAAGAAGGCAAATCACTCCAGCCTGAGCATGGCTGAGGACCTACACCTCTGCTTTTTGTGAGCCAGCAATTTGTGCTGTGTTGTGAGGCTTGAAGTTTTGTGGCAGCCTTAGCCCGAGGCTGAGAATGTGGTTTACCTCTTATTCCCCACATGTGATTTATGCTGTGACTTCACTTAGCCTTTTGCCACTTCCCTCTTTCTCCACTGGGCTGTGACCACCCACCTCTAAAACCCATTCTGAACTTTGGGGTTTTAGTTCCTGAAGAGAAAAAAGTTGTAGGAGAAGCAGGAGAAAAAGCTTTCAAAGGCCCTTAAAAAAGTTAGAGTCAATGACTTTCAAAAAAGTTTGAGTTCCTGATGATGAAACATCCTGCTGGAAGGAACAGTCTTATGCCTTTCAACTCACTAAGAATATTTAAACATCTGCATATTATCAGTCAAAGTATTTCCACTCAAGTGGGGCCAAAAAATTCAGATCATCCCAACTGATATGTGTTTGTAATTATTTATCTACTCAGCTGGTATTAGAGATAAAATGAGTAGCTAACTCCAAATTTCATTTCAATGAATTTTACATGAGTCCTCTGCAGAGCTAAAGGTTTCTACGTAGTTTGATTTATTGCAAAATAGTGTGTAAACTTATAAAATTTTGTTTAATTACACTTTTTTCTTTACCTCCTTAATTATCTGTGTAGCTGTTAGATTAACGCAAGAATTACTGGCTGACATAAAATTATTATTTTCTACTTTTTGAAAGTTAAGAAAAATAAAACCCTTTGAATTACTCTGGCTTTTCTCTTTTCTTTCTAGCATTACACACATAAAACACAATCTTCTACATTCTCTATTCATAGGTTAATTAAAAAAATTATCTAGTCTAGTGACCCTTTGAATAGCCTGTTTAAGAGAAATGATACCCCAAAAACTGTTTATCCTCAAAGTATGTAGATGCATTCTGTAGTGGACTATACTCCTTAGAATTATCATGGGCATCAAATTTAAAGTTAAAACAGGTTGGGAACTATGAAGAAAATAAAAAAATTCAAATACAACTGAAAATAGCTTTATATGGCAAGTGGAAGCTAACTTTTTCTTGCAGAGACAATTTTTTGTTTGCAGAGACAATTTTTTCCTTCCTGTATTTTTAGTTTTATTGTTAACAAATATAGATTATTTTATACCAGTAGAGGCAGCTATGTCTGTGAACTGATTTTGGAAAAAGCATTTGATTTTCCCCACACCAAGGAGGAAACATTCTTGTAAAACACAGCTGTATGTCTGGATAATCGAAAATAGACACAGAGAGATAGTCTAGGTAGGATCTAAGGGAAAAGTTGTAGGCTAAGACCCCTTTTCTCCCTCAGCTGTAAGGCATCTCAGGTGGGAATCCAGTGGCTCCTGTTCCTTTGGGGGCTGCAGCTAAGGACATGGGAACATCCACATTCCACTGATGCAGTGGTGAATAAATCACTGTGGGAAAATCCAGTGTTATGAGGCTTGGGTGTATAACACCCCTGCCTTGCACATTCCTGTTTCCATGGCAAGCAAACCTCCAGGGTAGAGAAGACCCTCAGCATGTCCCCCATATGGGCAATGAGTGACCAGGGCTTCAGAATACTAAGCTGACTGCAATATTACTGACACATCGTCATGAAAAGCATGGCAGAGACAGGATTATCATTTGAAATGTTCAAATTTACTTCCCTTATTTCCCATATTTGTAATGGAACAATTTAAAATTGTGTGGAAGTCTAAAAATTTCTGATATTTGTTTATTCATCAGTGTCAGAAATAGTTAATTTATCTTGACAAAATCTCTGTAAAAATTCAAAATAATCACTGAAAACTGTTTTTCTTATTGTAGTTTAAAGCAATCACTGGAGGGCATAATCATAAGGAAAATATTTATAAGAATTGTCTATAAGAAATTATTGAAGAGAAATAGGACAGCCTATATGCTGGCAAATAAGGACTGGAGAGTGAGAGACAACAAAAGAAGAAATCAAAACAAGCTCATGAGAAACAATAGCGTGCCAGAAACTTTTGGAGTGAACTGCTCTGACCTGCAGTCTGAACAATGACCTGCTCTGCCAAGATGTCTGCAACTTTAGGGTTCTGAAATCCAAAGAAAATAATCATTCTGTCAGCTGCTAATGGAAGGCATCAACTACAGTTTAGACAGGTGAATCTGCCAGACTCTGGGAATAGAGTGTTACTTTGCCACTACTGAAAACTTCTGTGTTTGCCAAATATCACCAGTACAGCTACTGCTCTCCATCTAATGTCTCACTCTAAGCCAAGCCACTGAGACAGCAGCTTTATTATGTGTAAAAACCCAACCTGAACTTAAGGAGGCTGCCATGAACTTGTGTTTTGGTGTTGTGATCCCAACAGATATGGAGTCATTTCTTTTAAGAACACATTGCTGATCTCAAGGCCAGCAGTGGTTTAAGCCATCAGTGACTTGAGCCAAACTGCATCATTGATTGCATATGAACACACGGTGCAGAAAAAATACATCTCTTCCCTTGGATCAAACATGGAAGAGTGATGAAGTAAAACCTGTCATAAATAGATTCAGATCAAGTAGAAGTTTCAGAGTAAGAGATATAATGAGGAAAGTAGTAATTTTCAACCTATAACAAACTTTCTGCACACTTATGCAAAAGTTTCGTTTTATAAACATGTCAAAAGGCAAAGATTGAAAACAGGAAAAACAAAGTGAAACAAAACAAAAATAAAACAAAACAAAAAAAATCCCAGGCAAAACCCCAGCCAGTACAGAGAGTAAATAAAGTTTCTGCCATAAAAGGATCTTTAACTGATTTAGATCACCATGGATCTAGAAATATCAAGTAAAATTTTTCTGGTTTATATCAGGCAAAGATTAAGATTTTGAAAACAAAACAAAAGATATTTTTAGATACAATATAAACATTGTATGAAAAAAGAATCTCTGAGATAACCAGATGTACAGATACAAAATACACCAGAAAGATATTTGATCTTAGTCAGATTCCTCAGTCATATCACCAACCAGAAAAAGGTACAATTAACAGAAAAGAGCAAATATGTAAAACTTTGCATCACTTTAAGATGTTTTCTCTTTTAAGTAATTTTTTCTGTTTATTATGTTTTTGTGAATGAATAGACTTAATTGTATAGTCAGATAAATGAAATATCTTATTTCTCAATTTGTGTGTTTTGTTTGCTCTTATTTTTATTCTTCCATGATTTGCCTGGTGCTTTCACTTCAGTATTTGATCTCACAGCATGAAAGCAGCTTTATCAGAGTATATAGCAATATTCTGGCTCTCCCAGGTGATTTTTAGTCTCATTACAATAATCTCATGATGCAGCTTGATTAAACTACTACTCCTCTTGATGCCTTCTACTTCTTTTTTCTCTTTTGGGCTACCAGAGAGCAATGTGCAGGTTCTGAAATGCCCTATTCTCTCACAGACTCTATTCTACTGCTGGCAATTTAACTAAACTATTCATCTTCTGAGAGTTACATTTCCTTTTTTACAAATGAGAAGGCAAAAAGGTGGCTATAGCTTTTTTTTCCTGCCAACTGAAATTCCTCAGAAAGAAAAGAGGAGCCATGCAGACTACACATTAAGTTGCACACAGCTTTATTTAACTGACTCCTCTTTAGCCAAAGCAAAGTCTTCTATAGGCAAGTGCAGGAGAGAGCAAGAGCCAACATGAAGTCCACTAGGGAACTCCTTTGTCAATACCTTAAAAAGCTCCTAGGTACTATGGTGATGAGAGCCTAAAATAGCTGTAAGCTAGAAATATACATCCTAATGACTTCCTATTATGCTACTAGTTTTCTAAAGATCTGTGGGAGACTGTCTTAATGATAAATTATAGCGTGTAGATAGAAGAAGGACTTAATTATCATGTTCTATTTTTACTCTTGTGTGAATCTAAATAAGACTAAAGGATAACCTAATTTAGGTACTGGATACAATTCCTGCAAATCACATGTTTAGAAGAGGATGTTCTTATCTTTTGCTCCTATGGCTAATCCAAGCTCTTTTCACTATTGCAACAGATGCTTTGTGGCTATTTTTCACTGCCTTGCAGGGTTATTGTTCATAAGAACACGACAGTACTTTATTTCCTTTAATGGCTTTTTCAATTGAACTTACAATAGGTGTATTTTTGCCTTGTCACTGTTTGGGTGGAAGTGACAGAGGGATTTGTGCCTTTGAGCTCTCTTTTCCTTGGCTGTTTTGCAAAAATAATTTCTTTAAGCACCAGTAACAGCTACATAAGAGCATCATATTCTGCTAAAATCTGAAGAGAGTTCAAAAGTGTGCTTAGTAATGAGATGCTGATGGAGTATCATTCTACAATAAATCTTCCATGAAGGACAACTGTATCCCTCTAGGTCTTCTCCTTACTTTAGCAGATCCAGTGATCACAGTTTAACAAAAGTAAATACTTATTGATATCTCACACTTTGGTCTCCATCCTTTTAACACACTCCTGAAAAGTTTTTGTATTTTTTATCCTTTGGAAAGAACTAGCATGGGAGATATAGGGCCAAGGCCACTCAATAGGGAATATCTACAGAGTATTTGTATTAATAAAGGAGAACTCATTTGAAAATTAGTTAATCTTCTCTCCTTCAAAACAAACAGATAAACAGAAATAAAAAAGGAAACTGCTATGAAATGCCTTTAATGTGAGCCTTCTCTGTCTATACTGCATAATTACCAACATTTCATTCAGGAGGTCACATTCATCAGTCTGTTTAAATCAACAGTGCCAACTGTGTCATGTAAAACTGTGGGCAGCTGGCACTGATGCCTGTGCTTCAGCCAGCAGCCCAGGCAGCTCCTACCAGCCCCCAGTGCAAAGAAACTGCTTTGGGGTCAGCCTTGTTCTACATCCATTTCTTCCTCCCAACATCAGTCCCTTCTACCAATTCCACTTGGAGCTATGGATCCCATTTCATTTTCTGTTACAGGCGAATGAGAGTTTGAAGATAATTTGGAGAGTGCTCCTGGATGTTCTAAAAGAGGATTCCTGAATAAAAAATATTTTTTTTAAACAGTCAAATATCATCTAAACACAAATTATGCACTAAGTGAATGAAGTAGACGCAGATCTCCAAGGCTCTCAATTCATTAAAAAGGTGTGAATCTTTTAAGCAACTAAACTAGGATTTTGACTAAGGTGATTTTGGTCATATTACACAAATAAGACAGGAGGAAATATTTATGTTGAAAGATCTACTGTCAGGAAACCTTGGTTAGAGTTTGATTGTTCAGCCAAAGCAATGATTTCACTAGAAAACTCTGGTTGAAAAGCTTAAAAGAAGCAATCAGAACAAATGCGGGTAATAAGTATCTACATCTTTTATATATTTTTACCCAGGGTGTTGAGATGCACCCATAGCATTTATATTTTTACATACATTCATGTTTTCCTGCATAGATTGATTTGTCTCTACAGAAATGAATAAATCTGGAACAGTACTAGCAATTTTACTAAGACATGCTTTGAATCCCTCACTGATTGTTCAAGCAACCCTCTTCATTTTCCTAATGTTTCCGTTGACTTCACCAGAAGTGAGTGACTTCACCTCTTCATTCAGTTAAGCAGGTGAATGAGGACACTTAGAAGAGGACCTTACTCCTCACATACAGATGACTTTCGCTGATGTTGAAAATGGCTCTCCCTCAGTAATGCTCAGGAAAGCTTTCAGACTTTGTCTCAATATTTTTGCTTTCCAGTTTGTTTCAAAAGAGATTTTTTTCCTTTAGTTGGGGTTGTCAGTGATGGGGATACCAGAGTAAAAAGCTGCTTGCTGCAACAGGAGCAAAGATGAGACTTTTCTTGAAATTCAGCAGATTTGATTTCCCTCCTGAGTAATCACAGCAAAGACTCACAATTTACTATAGCTTCTTGATGGGATTTTCTGTGATGTTTCCCATACTGAGGCCTCTGCTGTAGTCTGAATTTTCAGATCTGACTCATGGTTTACCATTAACCACTTTACATCATTGTTGCTTTGTACCACAGGAGAATGTGACCCCCTGACATATGAAAATGCTAAAGTAACTGTGGCTCTTTTCTGAAATTCCCTTAATATAAACATTGCTTTTGCGTTAATTAGATGGTTTTGCTGGTCATTGAGATTATCTCCAGATATTCTTTCTTACTGAAAACATATGTCCTTATCTTCCCCTGCAGAAGAATGCAAATCCAATTGCAAGAAGAAGAGTTGCATGCAGACAAATTATGCTCTACATCACTAGAGCTCTGAGAGGACGAGAGTATGAGGTCACAAGGTGCTCCTCTAATGCATTTTAACATAGCATATTTGAAAAGGGAGAAATGCTTTCAAACAGTACCTTGTATGTCACAGTATTTTCAAATGTGATATTTAGGCCAGAATTTTGATTAAATAATTGATTTAATTTGATTTAAAATACCAGGAATATATTACATATTGTAGGTATGTTACATATGTATACTTATACAAGTAGATGACATATATGTGTACGTATATTCTATGCATATGTATTATTCTCTCTATATTACTCTATAAAATATATAATTAATCAACAAGGTACATTAAATAAATAAATATACATATATATTCATATTTTTAAATCCTTATAGTTAGCTCATGCTTAATGAGACAAGCTGCTAAACTATCACTGCTCCAAACAGCCTCCTCGTGACACGTCTGTCTCCTGACAGCCTCCCAACTGCTGCCAATTTTCCTTTTCTAACTGGATCTAGCCATTTTGTTTACAAATCAGCTTTGTTTTTTAGTCAGTTTAACATGCTTCAAAAGTCCTGTAGCATAATTGGCTAATTGCTTACCAGCTAGGAAATAGTGATTATGATTTTTTCCTTCCACAAATCCCTGCAGTCAGGTTTACTTTATATTCAGGGGCATTGATAAGTCTGTTTAAAATACAACTTGAATATTTAGAGGGGGAATCTGTTTTTGCAACCTTCAGTGTCAAAGTCTGCTCAAGAGCACTTCTTTATCAGGAGCATGTCTTTGTAATGTAAAGTGCAGTGTGGCTTCAATGTCAGCATCACAAATGTGCAGCAGTAACACAAACCATGAATGCTGTGACTTCCCAGCTCCTGACAGGTACTGATGCCTGTTTCCATGGCGCTGGCTCAGATTCCTGCCAGTCCTGAGCTGCAGATTGTAGGTCTTCCCGCATCCAGCTGTCAGTGTGTTGTAGAACATTTTCCTCTGACATCAGAGTGCTCAGCACCTTAACTAACACTCTCCGTGTCTGGAAAAACAGGTGTATTTACCCAAAATAATTTTGCATCTGATCTTCAGTTTTAGTCTGCATGCAATTGTGGTGGGTGAGAGAGGGAGAGATCCACTGCTGAAGAAATCATTTGTGTGAGTAAGGCTGAATGACATTTATTACTGAAACTCCAGGAAATCCTCACTGCTTCTTGTCCTGCTCAGTGTAGGGGGTGTGAGTTCAGCAAAACAGAGCAGAATGCATCATCATTCATTAAGCGCAGAGTCAGAGCTCAGGAGCCAGACATTATACATTAAGCAGAAGACATTACTTGGAATTCAATGCTTGTTATCTATGAATTTCAGGATGTTGCTCGGGTATGAACTTCTTGAGATAATATAAATCACAGAATAAACTCACAGCTTATTCTTCAGTGCTGGGGATCTCCCTGACCCCAAAGAAGGAAGATACGGACTTCTTGCAAGCCTTTGTCTGTGCTCATGAGAAAAGAGCAGAACCCTGGAAAAGTCTCAGAGGCATCTAAAGAGGCAGAGGACAGAAACTCCTGGAAACTTCATATAGAAGTCTTTGAAAGGGTACAAAGGCTTTTGACAAAAGCCAAAGAGTCATGCAGTTCCACATACCCATCACCTAGGAGCTGAGCCAACCACAGTCTGAGCAAGGAAAGGTTAGAATTTAGCAGGATGTCTGGACTCTATACCTGATTAATCCATCATGAAGGTATGCCTGAAATAAAAGGTTTTTCTCGTAGCAACTGCAATCAGGTAAAGTGCTGTTAGCTCTACCTCTTTTTCAAATGCATGCCATGTTAGACTGAGTTAAAATGAAGAGACATAAACTGTGATGTGATTTCATGGTATCCGCATCAGTAAACGATGAACAAACTTGGCCCTGCTTTTTTTTCTCTAGGTGTGGCTACAATGGTGCTCCTTTTTCAGACTCAGCGCTCCAGTAGCAGGGGCAGAAAGTGCTAGAAGAAAGGTTCCCTTCTCTCCTTCCCCTTGCTCTGCTCCCATCTGTGGCTTCCTCTGAGCACTGGTGTTGTGCTATAGTAGGAAGTGTTTCAATGAAAGGGTAGAGGTGGAGAAAAGGATCCTCACCTTGTGCTGAAGCTTGAAGTCCCAGAGGAGCAGATCTCAGCTGCTTACAGAAGGTCACATTGGCTCAAGAGAAGGGACTAATGAGAAGAAAAAGAATTCATCTCCTGCTACCCACAGAATATTTATACATATATATGCATACATTTAAATACATATCTTCTGAGGAAGTCACGTGTCTCTGTCTTTTGGGAATTTAACTCTGAGTTACAGTCTGAGGGCTAGGGGGGAGACCAAAGGAGATGAGTATCATGTTCATGTTTTGGAGTCTGAGCTCTGACCAGTGAGAGAAATAAGAAGAATGGCTTTTATATTATCTCTTAATGCCCTTCATAAACATTCATTTTTCTTACAGCATTTTGCTTTCCCATTGTGTTTGAGTATCCTTCCCTTTGTTTTTCCAGTTGTGCAGTACATTGTTGTACTTCTTTTCCTGCCTACATGCTGCTCTAATAAGTTCCCTAACATTTTTTTAGGTTCCCAAAGAGTACCAGAAGAACCAACATTACATGGGTGAGATGAATTATAGTTATACTAAGTGTAAACTGAAGCATAGAAACTTTAAGACAGGGCATTTCTGGGGGGAGAAGTCTGGCCTCTGGAATGCCACTTTCCTGCTTTAACCCCTAGACTACAGCCAGAAGAACATTGTAATCTGGAAATGAGCAATGAATTTTTCTGATAAGTTCTGTAAATCTCTTTTTTTCTGTAAATCTCATGCTCTCTGTATTCACTAAAGCCTAAGCTAATGGCTTCCTTGAGCTTTGTGTGCACACTCCTCAGGGGTGTGTGTACAAGCCAAAAAAGAGGGAAAGGAGATGCTGTAAATACTTGGCTCCAGTATGTGCATTTCATCTGTCACAAGGGAATCAGTAAGAGACGTTTGAAAAATGCAAGCCAGTGCAATTTTTACTGGCCAGAGGTAAAGCAAGACTTTCAAAATCTCCTTTGAGCAGTTCTTCTATGAGACATCTTCATGTATATGAAAAATATACACATATAGTTAGTAGCAGGACAAAAAACAATACTAAAAAAGAAACTGTTAGGCAAATATGCCAAGTCAGCCCCTATACAGCTCAGCTGGAGTTGACCAAGATATGAATATGACTGCAGAAATCAGCAGTGGCCTCATGGAAAAATTATACAAATTTACATTTTCAAAAGTAATTTTCATAATGAGAGTTTCATTATGAAAATCCAGAATAGAATGACATGAAAATAAAGGCTCAAGTAGAAGAAAGGGTCCAAGCCACACATCTAAAAGTAAAGTAGAAAAATTAAGGGCAGAAGGACACACTACCAAAAACGTGTATATTTCCCTTAATTCAGACTTGCTGACTTTCAGAAAAACTATTTGATGAAGATTCAGAGGTGAAGTTTAAGGCAACTTTGCATTGGCTGAATTCAATTCCTTATCTACCATAAAGGAACAGAGAAAGCAGGCAGTGCAGTCCTCAAAAGAATTCACACTGCAGATTTTAGGACTAATCCCTTATTTATTAGTTTTGATCTCATTTGGAAACCAACCACCTGGCTTGAGAAACATGGAGACTAAAAACTTTAAAATCACCTGCCATATTTTGATCAGCTGTGTTTGGACAACCTGTGGTCCAGGCTACTTCTGTGCTGTATGGATTATCTTTGATCTCAGGTGAGAACGTGGAAGAGAATTTTACTGTCTCCAAAATTGTGTTTCATTTTTAAGAGCAGCAGCTGGATGTAGCTACATTCCTTTATGTGAATTTAGCTGCTGATCTGCATGGGCAACTCATTACTGGAGCCTAAATAATGTACTTTCCACTCCCAGCGAAGACCCATCTCCAACATATTTGATTGGCTGGAGCCATGGGAGCATGATAACTCTAAAGCTAGGGTAGCAAATCCCATGTGGTTGGGCTTTTAACAGTAGCACAGATTTTTTGAGACCTTTAAGGAAGTGGGGACAACTTCATGAGGTGTCAGAACAAGACTTGGCTCCCATTTGCAGGAGATGTAAAAGCTAGGTAAATAAAGGAGGGCTATGCTGAAGCCTAACTAGGGTACTTAAGCAGTATTATCCCATCTGTAAAGAACTGAGACTGTTCATGGTCTCACTTGCAGGACACTGAAAGCACTGCCACACACTCAAACTGCGACCATGCTTTCAGATCTGATGCAGAAGAAGGTGCTCCCACCCCTTGACCATTCTCTGATCAGAAATGATCGGAGGAACCAAATAGGCAGCTGAAGAAGATGGCTGAAATATAATGGAATTGCACAAAAATAGTAGAAAAATAGTGAGAGAATGTTGTGCTCAGAGAAATTAAGTATAATGTGTTCTCTCTCCCTTCCTTTCACAAGAAGGAATGTCAGATCTTTGATACTCCCATTTCCTGTCTCTTTAGGTTGGGCAAGGAGCCAAAAAAACAGTCTTATGAAAACAAAAAGCAAAAAATAAAATGAGTTTGAGGTCATATCAACAGTATTTCATATGAAAGCATGTCTTGCATATGCTTACCATTCAAGCTTCAGCCAAAACTCTCAGATGGAAATGTATGAGTAGAAGAATGAATTAGGGAAATAAATTACTCTCCAAAACATGAATGCTTTCATTTCTTTCTTTGAAGAGACATGACATATACACTTACTGTAAGTGTACTGACTGAGAGGGGACCTCATTAATATCGAAAGGAAGGGTGTCAAGGGCATGGAGCCAGGTTTCTCAGTGGTGCCAGGCAATAGGACAAGAGGCAATGGGTAGAAACTGGTGCACAAGTCCCACCTGGATATGAGGAAGAACTTTTTACTGTGCAAGTGACCACACGCTGGAACAGGTTGCCCAGAGAGGTTGTGGAGTCACCTTTAGTGGAGATACTCAAGAATGATCTGAACACAATCCTGAACAGTGTGCTCTGGGATGACCTTGCTTGAGCAGGGAGGTGGGAACAGATGACCCTCTGTGGTCCCTTCCAGCCTGACCCATCCTGTGATGCTGTAAGTCAGAACATGTATCTAAATGGAGCATATCTGAAAGTTGTCCATAAAGGCATGATTCAGGAGCTGAAGTTACTCAACACTCAGTATTTAAAATGCACAGAATCATGCCATACCTGGAATAATTTTTTTGGTTTTTATTTCCTGATAGGTTTAAAAGCAGGTTATTTGTTCAGATATCATATGAGGCTTGTTAGTTACCATTTTGCTATAAGTGTTTTTCAGAGTATGTGAACACTGTGGCACTCTGGGATTACGCACAAAGGGCATTATTTCTTATTACAGAATAATGCTATTGTTTTTTCTTTGTGGTACTTCATTTTGTTTAGCTTAAATTGGAGAAAAGAAGGGGGAAAGAAGATCAAGATTTTAATTTAAGACAAAATTGCTGTCAACAAAAATCATGGAAGGGAGTAGAAGTCTGTAAAGAACTGCTGATATTTGTGGTCTCCACTGACTTTCTTTGAGCAGCACTATCATAATACAACATTGCTTTCACACTCTAGAAGAAAAGACAGGGTATAATTTCTTTTTTTTTCTGTTGATGACAAAATTATAGGTTAAAAAATTTTTGAGTGGTTTTGATAGTGCTGACACCCAGAGAACTGTATATAGGGGTGAGTGTATTAGAACGGGTGATCTTTGAAAAGACAGCTTCTTTTAGATGTGTTTCTTTTTACTACTTTTATAGGGGTTTTTTGTTTTGGTTTTTGTTTGTTTGTTTGGGGTTTTTTTGTTTGTTTTTTTTTTTTTTTACATCACATTCACTTGCATTTAGGAAGTGCAGTGAAAAAGTGAGTCACCTATATTTACAGCAAGACACTGGAAAATACAGTGACAACAGTAGTTGTGGCTTTTGGGACAAACTATGATTAAATAGTTTAGAAATATTTCTTTTCATTTAGTACCTCGGGAGACTGTTATTTTCAAGAGCTTTGCTAAAGGTAAAAGACTGATGGTGTCAACATCTCCATCTCTCTTGAGGAGATTAATCTTGACCCTCTAATGCCACCACTGACTTTTGCTTCCAAAGGCTAGTCCCTTACAAATTACCATATTCCTCAAAAGTTTAACATTCCCCTTGTTTCCTCTCTTTGTCCTTATGCATAGCAGAGGCCTCTGAGTGCTTGCAAAGAAGGATGACGCCAATCCCTTTCAATACAGAAATGTTCCCAAGGAAATGGACGGCTCCTGGACTCGAGGAAGACAAGGAGCAGAGCAGGATGTGCTGCAATACACAAAGCAAAGACTCTCTAGCAAAGGTTATGCCACCTGCAAGAGAGAGATGGACAGGATGTGACTGATGCACAGGAAGTGATGCAGGCAGGAAACATGAAAGCCAAGTAAAGAGATTTCCAAAGTAAAACAGGAAAATGGTTGAAAGGAGTGAAAACTAAGTGACGTGGAAAAAGATGTTGGGGTTTTGTTGTGTTTTGTTTTCATTCAGACTAATAGTAAAGCTTTGGCAAAATAACTGAGGTGTGCTTCCTAAACAGATGTAGCACGGAGAACTTTGCAGCTTAGATGTGAGGTCTTGAAGTGGCCTTCAGAAAGCCTTGTAAGTTGTAAATGTCTTGTGTGCGTTTGTCTGCAGTGTGCGTGACAGCTATATGTCTACAAAGCATAATAAAATATATATGTGCTCCAAAAGGGTCATTTCAAATAGACAGTAATCTCAAATTCCCTTTTCTTATGATGAAATCCCTTCTGTGACAAACCCTGAACATTAAAAAAAAAGATTCTGTCTCATACCAGTGAATTAATCGAATCCTGCATCCAAATTGTACCAGTGTCTTTAAGACTGAAATCAGGCTCACTGTGTTTCTCTGCGACATACTTTAGCTTTGACGGGAAATAGATTGGATCTTGACATATATTATGTTGTATTCCTGGAGTTCATAGTAGCTCAGGAGTCTATTTATTCCTTTCAGTTTATTTCCAGTATCACCGGTATATAACATTAATTACACAGTTATTCTATCTCCATAAGGGAGACAAACAAAACCAAACCATTTTTATAATTGTATGACACTGTAGTTTGCAGGATCTTTACTACTGCAGAAATTAAATGTCATTGTTTGCCTCCGTTCCTTCGCATGCAATTTGCGAAAGCATGTTATATCAATAGTATGACATTATTAATATATCAAAAGTATTATTTACACAATTTTAATCAGGTATATTAAGCTACTCTGAAGCTTGATGTAAGAACTGACATTTTTATTGTCATTGTAATTATTATTAATAATATCCACTGTTATTAAAAATTGTGCTATTAATGTTTATAAAGATCCAGATTCATTTCTTGTGATGAAATAAATCCAAGGGGACTACACTCCCAGACCTTTCTCTGCCCCAACTGTTTTTCATGGCTCTGTGCTGCTTCAAATGGAACTTTCTGATTATTAAAAAACCGGCAACAGTGCTGAGACAGCAAAAAGGAGGTGGCAATTACAATGTATAGACTCTAATACAAGCGTATCACAAGATGGAGCCAAAGAGACTCGATAGAAGAACAGGAATGAAAAGTGTAAGTCTCCAAAGAGCTATTTTCCAGGAGTGCAATAATTCATATGTCCCTTTGACAAAGCAGTTGCTTTCAAGTAAATAAAATAGTGCTGAAAAACAGTGTGGTTTTTAGCATTTGCAAGAAAGAGTATTAAATTTTGGACTCCATCTTGAAAATAAAACAAAATACAATTGAGTCCCATTAAATAAACTGCTGAGAAAAAGTGTTTACTCAGAAGACAACAGGCTAGAACCCAGCAAAATGAGG
>NW_005054306.1:5029831-5031351 GCF_000277835.1 Geospiza fortis
GGGGCCTCTTCATGTACTTGCTGAGTTCATTTGTGACTTCAGCAAGGTATGGGGTAGTATAAACTGCCATTCTCCAGTTGTGATTAATTGACGGTACGGCTTTGTGAGCTCAACCCCTAGCACACTTCCACAATGAAACATGAAGTTGCCTCCAGTGTTTACATAGCCTACTTCTGAAGTCACTCTTTCACTAACATAACAATTGCATTTGACCTCATTTCTGGACTGGGCCCCATTCTGACTTAAAACAACTCTTCCTGGAGTTCACGTGACCTGCATCTTTTGAAAGGGACAAGGAGATTTCCAGAAGAAGGGAAATGAGAAGTAGGCATGGAATTTCCAGTGGAAGAGGTCCTATTTGCAAAGCCCACATTTTAGGTGTTTGTTTGCTTTGGTTTTTTCAGTTATATGATAAGCTTAAGGTGAAGACAAGCCTTACATATTACTAACTGATAATATTGCTAGGGATAAAGAAAAAAAAGCAATGAGTGTTCCTGGAAAAGGGATATTTTTACAATTCATGAATGATGCCTCTCAGCTCCAGCACTAGCAGACAACACCAGTCTTGGAGATAGCAATGTTAATTGAGAGCCTTTATGGTGAAGCTTTAAATTTACTGAAATTTGGGTATTTTACTTAATATGTTCAGATTCACAAAGATGAAAAGTAATCTCTATTTCATGACTTACCAGGTTCTACAAAATGGATTTGATAGATTTAGTTTAATTTCCAAGAAAGAGAAAAAATTAAGACCACTGACATGGTTCTTGCCATGGAAAGATCTACAGTGTTGGGGCTGCTTTTTCATGAACTGAGCAGACCGTGCCCCTAGCCGGGGAGGGAGCTCTGACTGCTCTGACCACACAACCTCTGAATAAATATGAGCTCTTCTTACCAGAACTGTAGATTCAGGTTCTGGAGCAATTTCCAATTTTTCCACGTGTTTCTCACCCTCATTCCCTGCAGTGATGGATACCTGCACATTCCAGAGCTGTTGGACAAGACCCAAATATAAAGCAAGACTTAGCTCATTTAAGGGAAAGGTTATTAAAACCAGAGCAGTAGGCTGCAATCTGGTGCTCACAGACTGAGGTTCTAATTTTCTCTGACACTAACTGGTATCCAGTTCATTCAGTGATGGCTCATACTGAGATGAGGGTAAATTTTCTTTTCTGAAAGAAAAACAACCAGTGAAACTATATTCAACTATGGATCCATGGAGCAGTATGGAAGGGGCTTGGGGGTAGCTACTTTGGCCTAATGCATCCCTGGCTCTGTTTTCACCCCTGTCACGGTTCCCTCATGATTCTTGCTTACAGAAAGCCAATCTGTGTCTCCAGCCTATGCCATGAAGCAGGTGCTCTAACTGTGAAATTGGGTCAGAGCCAAAAACTAGTCCCTTTCCTGGCATAAGAGACTCACAGCTCATCTTCTGTGGAGCTCAGGGTTAGATTTACTTCTCAGAGATGCTAGAGAGCATTTGCTTCCTAGGTTTAGTTATTACACAATTTCTGCTGAAC
>NW_005054306.1:5031416-5087148 GCF_000277835.1 Geospiza fortis
CCCATTCTTAACTCTGTTTAGATGCATGGAAAAGATGCTACCTCTATCTTGGTCTCATAACAAAATGACTTCTGATAGGGTTATATAACTCACACTATTTCAAGGGTGTCCCATGTGGGCAATAGATTGGATGAAAAGTTATTTTTATTTTCACATATCCATCTGCCACAATTCATGTTTTATCAAAGCAGTTTACATGATTTCAGGCAATGCTGTTAAAGAGCATTGGTTTCTGCAGTTGCCATGGATACCAAGCAACACATTTTCCTTCTATGACGTGATAATTTTTTACAATTCTGTGTTAATTTATTTTTTCATGACAGTAACATCTTTCTCCAGTTCTCAACCACAGCTTGTGACAAAACCTGGACAGAAGGGACTTAGTGGCCTAAACATGAGGATTGCACTGCTTGTAATCACAATAAAGAGCCAGGCAAAACGAGACCATTGGCATATCCTGAAGCAGTAAGCTGAAATCAGGGAACACTGGGAGATGAAGTTTCCATGAGCCATTCAAGAAGAAGCTGTTTTCCTCTTGACAGATTATTTTCTTTATGCTTATGTCAGGAAATCTCTCTTCCATTCATATTCAGTGTGATGCAGGACAATTGTTTGTCAAGATGTTGCTTTCCTTTACAAACCCAAGTAAGATCTTTATTGTTGTCAATTAGTATCTCACTTTATAAGAACTAAATTTTCACAAATGTCCAGTATCACAGAACCCTTTGTTCCACAATACCAGCTGCCCTTTTTCTCTCAGAGGATAGCTTAGTGCATTTCAGTGAAGTTGTGCATATAGTAGTTGGATGCTCCAAAACATTTTGGGGTCTATCCTGACAAACACTGCTCTGTAATTGAGGGCTCTTATTAACTGTTAGAAGAAGTATAGTCCTTCAAAAATTCTGTATGCTTTTCCCTTAGCTGGCCATAAAAGTTTTTAGAGACCTTTCTTCTTCCTCTTTTTCCTGCCTTTTCAGACCAGATATGTGATTTATCAGCTCTGAGATTTAGTTGTTATACAGCAATATGTCTTAAAATATGTTCTTCCAAAATGTGCCGCAAGTAGAGTTGTGACAAATTCAGTGAAAGCTGAAGGCAAACAGGTTCCTTCTGCAGAACCTGACTTTAGTATTTGACTAAGCCCTTCTGTTCAGGGAAATGAATTCTGGACAGTTAAAAGAATTGAAAGCAGGTATTTGCTGATGTACTAAAGCTCAACGCCTTTACTAGTCCATATAATTTGGTCTGCAGATTTAATGAAAGTCAAGTGAGGAATAGTCACTGAGCCTTTACTACTGGTGTAAGAAGATGTGGCCATTAACTTTAGATAAAAGCTATAGAATTTAGCAATACAAAACTACAGCTATATGTTCAGAAATAATTACATATAGGCAGAAATAAATTTGTCTATACCTAGTGGAACTGTAAAAAAACAAGGGCAGGGATATAGCAAACAGCCAGGCTCTTCTTGTTGGTGCCAAGCAGTAGGACAAGAGGCAATGGGCAGAAAGCAACACGCAGGAAGTTCCACCTGAACACGAGGACGAACTTCTTCATTGTGCAGGTGACCATGCACAGGGACAAGTTGCCCAAAGAAATTGTGGAGTCTCCCTTAGTGGAGATATTCAAGAACCACCTGGATGCAATTCTGAGCAATGTGCTCTGGGATGACTGTGCTTGAGCAGGGAGGTTGGACCAAATCAATATGTCCAAATCAATATGTCCAAAATAACCTGTACGCTTTGCTCCCAAACCCTGAAATGTCTTAGATTTCCATTCCCAAAGATGAAGAAAAAATCCCTTTGTTTCCAAGAGAGTGGCAGTATTCTATGACTAGTTGCTGCTACTAGCTTTAGGCATAAACAGTTGAAGGGATGGTTGGAGTACCTGTTTCTTGTAATCCACTTGGCCTAGCTCACCTGAGCAACTCTGCCTTCTGTTTTCTGTGGTTCACCTATTTAGGTTCACCTGCTACCTGCCTCTGGGATGGATATTCTCCACAGTCATGCATGAGATACTGTAGCTCTCTTTTAAATAGGAGAGGGCAGCTGGGATTCACAGTGCCTGCATCACTGGACAAAAAGAACACCTGTGTTGGGCATGGCTGGGTGTTGGAGGCCTTGGGGAGGACAGATTGGAGGAAGAATTAGAAATGGCACAGAAAATAGAAATAATGAAATAATGGCACCCACTTTGTAAGGAAAGAGGATGAGAGTAGGCAAGTGGAAACTGGGGGATTTAGGATGGGAAGAGGGTTAAAAAATTCTCCATATTTGGCAGCATATGGGGCTCAGCTTCCTGGCTGAAGTAGGTGTGATATAAGGATGAGTGAGGGACACTGACAGAGATTCAAGACTAGAGTTGAAGTATTTCCCTTGTGAAGCATTTTCTTTTACACTCAATTTGTTAAATTGATTGGATTACAATTACCAGTCCGCTAGATAGCAGGATGTTTCTTATGCTTGTCTCTCTCTGCTAGCTCCCAAATGAAGCATGGGCTCGCTGTTTGACAACATAAAATTAACAATAATTTTCTGCCTTTTAAAATAAATATTTGAAGCTGTTAACTGTGGCAGAATATGTTAAAAGCAGCTCAAAACAAGCTTAGTTCAACATGAAAGCTTGTCTAAATGAGAGAAACAATTCATCCATGCAGCTCCTCCTTTATGTGACTGCATTCTTGTTTTGTTTTAAGAATACATAGTGTAAATCAGTGAAAAATTGCTTTTTAAAGACCTTTAGTTCAGCTGAAAACATTTTTCTCCTTAGAGAAAGCTTGTGTTTCAACAAAGCTCTTTATGTGGTTCAGTGGGAGATACTTTCATACCCTGTCTCTGTTTACAGTCTTGACTAGTACAAGACACTTGTTTAGAGCATGCCTTTACCTTTCCTCTTATGCTCTGAGACAAACAAAGCAGTGCAATGAATGACAGGCAACAACCACAAGACAGCTTTGTGTTTGCTGCAGGCTGCTGCTGAAAAGGCCAAAGAAAAACAGTCTGGAACGACAAATTGCCAGTGTTTTTACAGTTCCTTTAAACCACAAGTTGATTCTTTCTGCTCAGTAAAATTAGCTCCAGAAGAACTACCAGGAACCAGTAAATAATTGGCTGTACACATAACTGTCAATTACTGTTTCAGAGAGGTGCTGGTGCCATTAATACTTCCTCGTGACAATGACTGTTTGGGGCATTTTCCAATTTGCTTTTCTAGAGTGATTAATACCACTGATTTTTCAGTGCCACTGAAGCTCTTTTGTTCCAGCTTTCCTTTTACAACCTGTCTTTTTCTTTGGCTGAAATTTTAGCTGCACTCTATAACTTTGATTTGATACCCATCAGCTATTCCAGTAGCCCAGGAAAGATAGATGTACAGTAATCTGTGTATTTAAGTAGCAGAATAAAGAATTTTCTTGCAATCTTCTTGAGAAGTTTTAATTAATCTCTTTATTTTTAAAGGTGTCTGTTCTGGCAGCTAGAAGCCACTGATTTCTGAAACAGTGCCAGCATTTTCACACTTTGCTGCTAGTGCGCTTCAAGCCTGACCTGCAGAGATAATTTATTATGAGCTCTCAAAGGCCTTGAAGCACTAGAGCATTTTTTTTTTTAGGGCCTGAATTTCTCTGAATCCCTTTGGATGACAAATATATTTATACAATTATACATAATTAGATATTATACATATATTTTTTAAATCATTGATGATGATTAAAAAAATATGCTTCTTCCAGATTCTTGGCCAAGAGAGGCTTGTGCCAAACATGAGGGCTTCGTAATATGTGGCTGAGAATGTCTTTCTTGTTTGTTTTCCACCCAGTTAGCACTATTTTGAAACATCAGCTGCATTCCTGATTATGATACAATTTTTGCATTTTATTTGGGAAAAAGTATTACCTGCTCCAGTTGAGGGTGCTTCTATTAGCATTTTGTATACTACTGTGGAATTGATATGACAATGATCAGCCTTGCGAGTACAACAGTAAACTAATCTGTACCTTCCAGTACCAGAACTATTCCTTCCAGATCAATTGTGTATTTCTTGCAGTTGGCTACACAACAGCAGAAAGCAGATCATTCTTCAGGCCTGAAAACATTTTTCTTGCCTTCCTGTATCTTGTTGATATAATGTGACATTTCGAATACAGCATTATAGAATCATAGAATATTCTGAGTTGGAAGGGACCCACAAAGAACATCCAGGTCCAACTTCTGGCCCTGGACAGGATACCCCAAGAGTCACACCATATGCCTGAGAGCATTGTCCAAACACTTGAACTCTGACAGGTTTGGAGCTGTGACCACTTCCCTGGGGAGCCTGTGACAAGTTTTATGCTGCAGTTGCCTTTTTCTGAACAAAACCTTTCCCTGGTTTACTCAGAGTTCATTTCCACTCTGCAGTTCTATTTATACAACCATCTTCTGCTGATGTGTAAACTGGTTCTCATTGACTTTCTTATCGTATGCCTACCTGCTCAGCATGCTCAATGGATGGCTCAGTTTTGCTGGCCATGCTGGTATTTATTCTAAACTAAGTTACAGTCTGTCTGCATTTCAGAGTGTCTTACTTTTGTTTTATATAAACTAGCAGTTGGGAAAATATTCCAGCAAAACATCAGCAGTTGCTATTAGCCATTACTAACAAAGAAAATTATTCTGGTTAGTCCATCTGGATATGTATCTGTATGCATTTACAGTCCAACAAGGAATTCTTCTAACTTTTTTTGAGTGTGGTTTTTCATACTCTAGGTCTGTGTTGCTTTGTATGATGATATGCTATGGACTTGGTTTAGCAGAACTAAGTTTTATGTTGTCTTTATATTTCCAAACTCTGTTCATTAATTCAGCGCCTTGAAAGGGTAGATTTGAAATTACATATCAGTAAATCACTTAATGGTTTTAGAAAACTGCATTCACTGTGTTCCAAATGTCATATGGATTTGATATAGATTGAAGGTATTTTTTTGTTCTAACTAAAAATGAAAAATAGTAAACCTCTATAGTTGATATGTTGGGAATATTGGCTGTTGCAGCAATAGCTAGACAGCTTTATTCAGAGGAATGTTAACTTTGTAACAGATTCTTCTGGTTCTCCTTTTACATGAATCACACCCACATTCCTCATGAATGCATTATTTATGATCTCACACTGTCTAATACGTTTTCCCCAATAGTTATGCAACCTGCAAACACTCATACCATGAACAAATCTTCACCAATATTTTTAAATATCCAGCCATCTCCCTCTTTGCAAGACAAATTAATTGTGTTACCAGGAGCTGTTCAGAATTTTATCAAGAGGCATGACATGCAGCCTTCAGTCATCTCTGAAGTGTTTTGCATTGTGTTCCGCTGTATCTTTGGCAATTGGTTAATATACCCTAAATACCTGCTGTTACAAGGTCATGTCTTTATGTAAATATGGTCCAAAGCATGAGAATTTAAAGAGATTTTTATATATTATATGTCTATATCGTTGACAAAAGAGTTTTAATAGTTTTGTTCGTTCCTCCTACTTAATCTCTCACAGAAGTGAATTGGATGCTCGAACCTATTTTTCTACTGAGAACTTCTATCTAAGCTAGATTGAGCATGTTTCTAAATATTTCAGGTATAGCATTACCTCTCAGCTTCCAAGCAAAGGGCTGGCCTAGCTACCTGAGTAAAACATATCCAAAGATTGTATGCTAGTTACTATTTTTAATAAAAAGTTGTGTCACTGAGTAGAAGGTGGACTTTGACAATCAATCAAAGATGGCTTTAGAATGGTTGTCCCACCTTTTCTGGGAGTCATTTGAAAGGAAGCCTGTATGTCCATAGGGTGGAGCAACCAAATTTTCCAAACTGTTTTGAGAAGTTTTGAGAACCTCTATTTTAATTTTATGTCATATATTTAGCTTTTTTTTTACCTTTTCTCTCTATGACACCAGATCAAGGATTCCAGCCTTGCCATTTCCAAGCCTCACATACACTCACTTACATGCTGATTGCTTTCTCTTGTAGCATCTGTTTTCCACAGGGATCTCATATTTTTCTCTGCTACCATCCCTTTCTCATATTTTAGATCAGGATGTCAGGGTTGAAACTGAACAGAGCTACATGAGTTTGTCAATTCAAGGAAAAAAAGGCACATTTTTCTATTCTGAAATGAAAGATTGATGATTAAAGTTGTATGGAGATACCAAAACGTAAATTTAATTGGATTTATATATGGGTGAGAATCAACTTTCTTTTCATGATTCACAGGTTATATTATGAAAGAATGAAAGAATGAAAGAATGAATGAATGAATGAATGCCAAAAGTTCATAACTGAGGATCTATTGCTCTTTGTCCATTGAAAATACCCAAGGAAGACATTTTTAGAGTGTTTTGTTAGTTTTTGTTTTGCCTCTTTCTTCCGCAGGTATGTGTGCTACGGCATGAGCTTCAATGAATGCTTTGATCTGTCCTTTTGCACTTAAAAGTTTAAACACAAAGTTTTGCATCTACAAAACTTCTTTTTTTCCTCCAGCTCTCTCTGGCTTTTCAGAGTAAAGTCAAATATATGGGTATAGATTAAATATATTCCTTATCTAGACCACTGACAGCACAGACTGAGAAGGGGAGGACAGTAATCAGACTCCAAATAATAGACTGTCCCTCAGATAATAGATCTGTCCCTCAATGTAACTTCTCCAGACAAGAGGATGCTGTCACTGTGGCCCATGTACACTACTTGCAGCCTGTGAAAAGTTGTGAAGCATTTTGCATGAAGCTGGTGCTGCAAAAGCTTGTCTATTCATTAGGAAACCACCTTCCTGTGTCTAGTCATATTGACACAAAAAGAGTTACACAAATCTCTTCCTTTTACTTTTTTTGTTTGTTTGTTTTTGCTTTTGAAAGCTTTATAACTCTTGAAGACAGTTCTTTAGCTGGTGTAAACCAGCAAAGATAAGACTATTTGTGTCAGCTGAGGAAACCCTGATTCCCTCTATTTTTTCCTGAAGAAGGGAGGAGAGGTTAGGAGAAGAAAAAGGGAACAGAGACTTGGAACCTAAAAAAGCTTCCCCATCTTCCTTCTTCTGATTTGTAGGAGTCTCTGGAGGGAACCCATGCTACCCAAGGACTCTACAGCATGAGCTTGTAGTGGTGTTTAGAGTAAATGAGACCCTGACCTCTGAAGTACACCTGTCTAACTAACCTGAAGTCAGCTGATGGTGGTGTAAGTATCATTTAGGTACATACCAAATATTGGATGTTCCTTGCAAGCTACTAAAGGTATGTAGGTACAAAAACCAGCAGCCACTTCATGCAACACAGTGTGCTTATTAAATGTAACTTAAATACAGATTTAATTCCATGCACTTATACATGTTTTTGTAAATACATTTCTCCATCCATCCCTTTGAGATAGTAAATGTTCCTGAAGATGTGACTTGTGTGACTTGTGCTTTTCCATTGTTCACGAGATAAGGTACTAAGGAGGAAGTCCTGACCTTGCTGAAGTTGGTGATAAAGGCTGTTCTCTCCACTGGGGTCAGAATTTCACCTGGGTGTTTATTTTGATTTCTAAAGGTCGCCTTTGACACCAGTGAATTGACGCAGTATGGTTTGAGGCTATCAAAACAGCGACTTGGAGAAAGAGCTACTTAACTTCTGGATAATAACCTTCCCAACTAAAGCCCTGCATGTAACAGTATTTTTGCGGAAGATTTAGCTGTAGATATTTCCTGTCAAGCAGTGTTCTTATAATGAAAATTAAAAAAAAAAGAAAACAGAAAATATTACAAAAGAGCTGAATCCTGCAGCTTTAGAAAAGTGCATTCTCTAATTTTTAAAGCATGCCCATTTTCACAGGCTTAGTAAATTATTTTCTCTTTTTCCCTTAAAAAAAAAAAAAGACTGTTGTAAGACTAAGGGTAATCCCCAGTGGGCTTGACATTTTTCCAGAAGAAATTAAGAGCAGAATTCATCAAACATTAATGTTAAGAAGTCAGAAATTCTGGAATGTTTGTCCAAAGTCCCAAGACCCTGAGCAAACACTGTCATCCTGCTGGGCTCCAGCCGAAAACCAGAGCCAAAATAAACAGAGGCAGAAACTCCATCTGACTGATCCTGTGGAAACAGCTGTAACCACTTAGGTGGAAAACCACCTCAAATTCTTCTCCCAGAAAACACTGATGACATGGGAGATGGCAAGCAGGAAAGCCCTGTCAGGGTCTCTCTTCAACTGTGGTCAGGAAAATATTTTCTTTCTCCACAACTGTAAATAGACGGGTTCAACCCTGGTCACAATAAAATGCAACCACATAAAAGTTAAATGCCTTCTTTTTCTTGTCCTTTCCTCTTGTGTATTTTTTAGTGTTTGATCTTAAAATTCCTTCTGCAAATGTCCTATCTGTGAAAAAATACCAAAAAAACCTCTTCTTCCATAATGAACCTCATGCTTCTATCCAAAAGTGAAATGTGATGTGTCTCTAGTGTTTGTGTTCAGATTGTGATTTACAAAGTTGTCTGAAACACACTCACTTGATTTGTTGAAATGAAGCCAGCATTCAGACTAAACACCTTCTGTTCAGCCTTTTTCTTATTATTCTCTTTAGAGGGCTTTTGGGAGTGCTATTTGGCAGGAAAAATAGGAAGCATGTTGGAATAAATAGCAAACATAAACAAATCTTAAGGAGAAAGAACTCTGGTTTGGGTTGTCCAAGCTGCACATGTCTTCCCTAAGGAATCTGACAGGTAGAGGAAACAGAAACAGAGGATGAACTGGGGGAGGGGGGGGGCTAACAAGAAAAGAAAACTGGATGCACGCCTCTATGCTTTATGTGAAATAATGTTTAAGCATACTGGATCTTTAAGGTGGAATAGAGAGCATTGCAGGAACAGAGTCTGCTTTCAAATTTTCTTCACGGCCAAAGGCAATAATTCTGGATTCCCTATTTTTATAGGAAGGCAGTGCTCATTTTCCTGAGATTTTCACTCTGGTCCAGGAATACTGTTTGGTTTTAGCCCATCAGCAGGCTTAGCACAAACACATAGATGGTAACACTTTTAGACGTTGCTAACATGGAAAAATCATTAGCATTTCTTGTCCTCTGTGTCTTCTCCCATTTGTCAAGGCTGTGCTGTACCTGCTTAACTGCAATTCATTTCAGCTGTTTTTCCTGGATGTCAGTAAAGAGAATTTTATTTTCATTCTTTGTGATTAAGTCAGTGTACAACAGTGGCACTGGTTTTCCTGGCAAGCTGTAACTCCAGGGAAGAGTTTTGTGTTAAAAATAAATGGCCTCTTACGAGCTTCTGCAAAATTAAATAAGAGCTATAACAGGCCTAAAAATTGTAACATTTCCTTATTTTTGACAAATTTCACTACACAGCTTTTCCCATCATTATGGCATAGCAGACTGTGAACTAGTTTCCTTTCCCCCAAGTGTTCCCCCTGCCTCCTCACCATTCTTTATGTGCACAGATTCTGCTCCTTCTTGTAGTGAATCCCTATACAAAACAGCTAGGGACTGTTTGCATAACAACTTGAAGCAGTTTTGTGAATATCTTTCAAAAAAGGTGCAACTATATGCAATACAGATACCCTTCAGGGTATTTCCCAAGCAGTAGAGATCCTTCAGGGATGTAGGTGCTTGAGATATACGGAATGGAACATTTTGCTCAAAATCCTCTTTAAGTCTGTGGTAGGAGCAACTTTTATTTTACTTCTAATAGAAGGCATAAAGCAGAGAAGTATTCCATAGAAAAAAGACTGACACAGGCATTCATTACTTTACCAGCAACACACTGCAAGACTTTTACATGGGTACACCATTACTGAGTGGATTGAGCTTTCTGTGTTTCCAAATGTCACAGTTAGCACATGCAGGAGGTATGAGCTGAGGAAATGCACAGTGGTCAGCAGAAAAGCAACTCCTAATTTCCTAGGTCTGAAATCACTCCAGTTGGGATGGAGTGGGAATAAGAGCAAAGGCAGTGTGCAATGGAGACAGAAGGGTGGTGGTTTGGAAAAGTAGTCCACAGAAACCCTAAGACTGACTGACTAATGCTACCTTGACTGCTGGTGCCAAGATGATGTAAGCTGAAACGACAGAAAGAAGATTCCATTATTATTATATGTATCCTTTTTCCACAGCTGCAGCTGGATGAGAGCCCAGGAGCCCAGAGAGGCTCCTGTCCCCAGAATAATGACATAACAAGAACATCTGCTGTAGCTATGAAGGTCAGGAAAGTAAGGTCTGTGGTGGGATATACCACAGATGACACCTCTCTTTGGGCAGACAGGCCCCTGTACTCAGATCCAATAAAGGCATGTGATCTTTCCGAGAGTCTCGGAGGAGGGGAGCAGATGTGATATCTGAGTTTTGTAACAAGAAGATTGTGTTCAGGCCTCCTCTGCAGGGAAGGGAACAGCGTGATGGGGAATGACTGTCTGCCTCTAGCCCACTCTTTACTACTTTTTCAATACTCCCAACAGTCATGGTAGCAGATCACAGCAGCTGAACACAGGATTGATACAGAAATGTCTAGGAATCTCTTTATAAGTCAGACTTGGGCAAAGTTGAGCAGCCAAGCTAGCTGCAGCAAATTCAGCAAGCAAGCAAGCAAGCAGAGAAAATAATGGAAGTCTGCCTTAGCTTTGGGTTTTGTCTCTTCAAGGAAGACTGCATTCAGGAATGCTGGAGGAGAAAATCTAGCTGAAAGACAACTCTGTCTGATCATATTGTCATTTGCATTGCAACTCACTGTGTGATGCCTCAGTTCTTCTTGCAGTCTGAAACCAGTTCTCCAAGGATCATGGTCCAGTCTAAGTCAATCTGTTCTCTAATAGCTTCTTTGGCATTCATCACAGCCCATGAACATGAAGAGCATCTGTCTAGAGATTAGTATGACTGGAGGAGCAGCTGTGCAGTTCTGCTGTCTATATGCTTAATGACCTCCTAAGAGGGTTTGGGGTTCCAAATGGTAAAGATTTTGGAGTGTGGGCTTTAGAAAAGCCTTAAAAAGAGCTACTAGCATTGGATAAACAGTGTGGATATCTATTGTAATTTTCAGTGAAACACTGTTTCAATTCTTCTGTCTCTTGAAATAGATTAAACTGGCTAAGTATAAAACCAGATTCCGTTACACTGAATCTCACAAACCCTTTCTTATTACACATTGTGTTCACACAGGAACATGAAAATTTCCAGCAGAAAATGGTTATGAGCCATGGTTAATTCCCATTGTCCGTGTTCAGAAAAGGATAATCCCCTTTCATCCTTTGCACTTGTCTGATATTCTGAAACGCACTCCTGTTACTTACCATTGCTGATCAGACCATCAGAGTCTGCTAGGACCCAACACCGCACACTGACCAGTCTGGCTGCTTCAGGTGACAAGGTTATTGCTTATCCAATAAGAAGGTTTTTCCTCTCACATTACATACCTGCAGCAATGGCTAAAAATGTTACCCTTAATTAATCCTGAGCCAGATGGTTGGTCTGTATGATATAACTGGAGCTCAAGCCAGCTTGTAGTAGACAATTGCCCACATCATGAAAAACAAACAAATAAATCTATAAACACATGATGATATCATCTTTGTTGGAAACCACAGCGGAGATGCCAAAGGCAAAATAGCTGGGAGTACTGAAATATTCTCTCATCACTGCATAGAAGGATGTAGACAGATAGTGGAGTTAACATAAGGATGGTTATGCTTTTCTCTGAACAGAAGATGGATGAAGAAATATAAGCCTGTCAGCTCAATACTGTTCGTCAGCATGAAATTTCCTATTAGAAGAAAACAACAAATTAATCTTTAATTTTTGTAAAGGCAAGAACCTTTTGGTTGCCAAGCCATCTGCTCTAGTCCCCTGCTACAAGGGCTGAGCTGGTAACACACAGCCCTGAGGGTGAGATCCTAATCATTAAAAACACAAAATGTGCCAGGAGCCTCTTCAAAAACCTGACTCTTGGTATTCTGTGTATTAACCTCCCCAAACCATCCAGAGATTTGTTGATTGGCTTCTATAAGGTACTCACCTGGTATGAGTGGGCGTGATGCCATGGTAGCAGGTGGACCAGGGCATAAATTTACCAGTGGACATGTGGGGTTGTGAAAACTGAGGAAGACTGTCTTTCCATGCAGGACTGTTGGTCTATTCTTTGTGAAAAATCCCCGCATAGAGTAAAATGCAAGGTACATCAGCTCTACTCCTTCCTGAAGTTGGAATGATTGACATGATTTACATAAAAATCTAAAATGCAAAGATTTTTTAAAATTATTTTTCTCTGAATGAATGTGATTCTTACTTTAGTGCACATGAATGATTTTTGGTTTTGGTTTTTTTTGGGTTTTTTTTGTTTTTTTGTTTTTGTTCCAAGGAAATAATTTTTTAAATAATCAATTTTTGCCTCATTATTGCCTCACTATTCATTTTCTCCTAGAATTAAAATAAAGCTTTAAGCTAAAAGGAGTAATATCAGATAGAAGAAATTTGTTCAAATCATATTATCCTGGAAAGGATAACATAAATAAAACTCAATTTTTCATGGAATCTATTCGGGACAGAAGGCAGCGTTAGGTAGCAAAGTTCTGAGATCTGTTTCAAGAGGGAAAATGGAGAGGGAGTTCTAGTGTCCTTGAATAAAGTTCTTAAATTCAAAGGAGGAAAGCAGATCTCAAAGGAAGAGCTAGTACGCTAGCTCCAGCTAGTACATAACCTTCTGAAGGCTGAGTTGGGAATGGTAGGCACCCACATGCATTTTGAAATATAAGCAACATATTATAGATCAAACCTGGCTTCATTTTGAAGAAAGAAATAACATTATCACCTTCTGTTTTCTAGTGGCCTTCCAGTTATGTTGTTTACTCCAGGGCAGGAACCTGCCTTTGAGCTATACCATGATCTGTGTGTATCTGCATATATATGGAGGAAGGGTGATGATGTGTCCTGCACATGCAGTACAGTTTATGAACCTTTGGACGCTAGAAATAAAAAGGAATGGCTATGTTCCAACCTCCCATGTGAAGTTAGACTCATGAATCATCGTGGACACAAGCCACAAAGCAGCCCATGACCTGTGGAGGGTGTGGGCTCCCAAATATGCTCTCTACTGGAGTCACATACTATCCCACAGAAGAGGGAAAGGAGCCAGAAGAAGCTTTCCCTTCTGCTAGCCAAATCCTCTAACTTTTGAAACAGATTTGGTTTCCCTCTTTTCTCATTTTCCTTCCACATGCACAATTTCTGTTGTTGCTTGTTTCAGGATAACTGGGGAGAGCGAGTGGCCTGGAAGGATTGCCCAGGGCACAGTGTTCTGTTGCCTTTCCTGGTCTATTGACTAGCACTCCTGTGAGTAAACAGACTTCAGTGATTCCATACCTCCTGGCCCAGGGCTCCCACTTACACTTGGTTTTGTGAAAGGCTTCCCTCTCTAGTAAGTAGAAACCAGTTTCTGTGCGCACTTTGGCGTGAATGAGCACCTAAAGCTAATGGCTCTGGAGGCATTCTGGCGAGGAGAGGCAGTGTTTTAGGACTACAAGCACCTAGAGGGATGGGACATCTACAAAGGAGCAGAACTTCATGGGCATAAGATGGTACCTGCACTGGACACCAGTCCTCTGCTCAAAATCTCAGCAGAGAAAACACAAATCAGATTTTTTTTTGGAGGGCTGGGTAGATAACTCTTGTCTTTCCTCTCCATAGGGGAGCTGCCTGTACCTCATCTGCCTGTACTTTGAGGTGACTTGACCTTGAACAAAAGTGCTTGGGGCTCACCTGGGATGCAAAGTTGTGATGTGGTTGCATGTTTGCGTGTCGGTTGTTTGAACGTGTGGTATTTCAGCAAGGAAATGATGCTGGAACTATCAGTCTGCTGCATGTGTCCCACCCTTTACAGGATGCCATTACTTGCCAAGCCAGAGGCACTTGGGGCACCACTCTGGGTTTCTTAAATGAACACACAGGGCAGCAGCGGCTCAGTCATATCACAGAAGCTGATGTGTGACCTAATAATGGCTGGTGCAAAACTATGAGACTGGGCAGAAGCATGGTATTGAGACATTGCTAGTTCTTCAAGCAGTGATTAGATTTTTTAGTAGCAGAAACTTTTCACTGGAATTTGACACAACTAGGTTTCGCAGAAGATCAAGGTGAGCAGAACACTGTTTTTGCTGACTTTGGCTTTTCCTTTCAAACAAATTTTAGAGGGTGCTGGGAGGATGATTTTTTTCCCTCAATTGATGATGTTCCTAAAGAGAGCTACTTCTAGCTATCCATCATCCATTTTCTCCAGTTATTAGGTACCTGGAAAAGAATGACAAGGATCCACAAGCTATGATACCAGTACAAGAAAAACTGCCAGCTATGTTTGAATCCAAAGGAGATCTGATAGTATTTTCAAGTGGTAGAAAAACAATGTCTGTTAAAACTGCTTCTTGAAGAGGTTAAGGAGTATTTTTCAGGGGAGAACATTTCCATATACCTAAAGAACATTAAAAAACCCACTAAAAATAACAATTGTCTGCAACATCCTTAACATGTGCCTAAGTGGAAGAGGAAACATATGAGATCTTGCAGCAACAAACCATTGAGTTTTGGTTTTTTCCTTTTTTTTCCATTAAACATCAGTAGCATTTTAACAGGTCTTTTGAATTTTTACCATCTTTTGTCTAAAACCACCTGCATCGTAGGAGCATTCATGCTTCACACTTACAGGAATGTTTTTTTAATATGAATTACAACAGATGTGCACATATTTGTATCCTAAAATATATGTAGCTATGGCAGAGTTGAAACCAGCTGCAAAACAGAATTTTAAAGAATAGTGATGTGGGCAAAACCCCATTTCTTGCAAATTGTGTATATTCATTGGCACTGAATGTCTGAATTCTACTGAACTTATATTTTCTCACATTATATCCAGAGATATGACTGGAAAGTTATGTATATTAAACAAAGGTCCAAAAATAATTTTTGTTCCAAGACTATGAACCCTCTAAAAATATTGTTTTAGAATGGAAAGCATGACAGCCCTCATCTATAACATTGCAAATGTGGTGCTGTAATGTCCTTATCATCTTTTCAAAAGGTATGTCACATAAATATGTCAGAATACTTGTCATGTTGTGAACACTTGCAAGTAGCAATTGGAGCAAATTTGCATAAACATATTAGAAGCAAAAAAGCATATGCCTAGGGATCAAAATAGCACAGAAAGGAAAGCAGCCAATGGTAAGAATATAATTGCACATGCATTCAGGTTGTCTCTCCTTCCTTTTCAGAAACTCTCTCTGAGTGAGCCTTACCTAATTGTGTGCAAATTCTTGGTTGCTCTCAATGATTATTTTTATAAGCAAAAGGTAAAACAACTTTTTTTCCCTCCCTCTACTTGCAAATATATGCAAAGTACCTAATTGTGGATATTTTTATTGTGTAAACTGCAGGTTTTGTAAAATATATTGAAATAATTCTATAAAGGTCTTCTATAAATGCCACTACTAGAACCATGTAGGGTTTCTGAGTTGGAAAGACCCATGTGGATACTGCAGGGACCTTCAGGTAATCGTCTGAAGTACTGCTTTCAGTTCTGGGGCACCCAGGATAAGGAGGATGTGGACCTTTTGGAGGAAGAACTTGGGGGTGAGGACTTTGACTTGGCAAGGCTCAAATCTCTAACAATTTGTAAAGAGAGGCTCCAGAGTAATTTCTATAAATGACCTGAGCAGCACCACTCCAGGCAGTTTGTACAGCAGAGCTTCATGCCACTGAGCACAGATTGCCCAGAGAAAAGCCCTGCTGTAGTCGTGTGATCATTTGGAGATGTGTGTGGCCCTATCACACACTGGGTGTCTCAATTAAAAATCTGCTCCAATCACCGAGGTCTCTGATAAAAGTCTTAAAACTAAGGGCATATGATAGTCCTATTTGAGGAAATACAGAAATAAAAGGACATGAAAGACAGTGAGTTAGGGTAGGGTTTCAAAGGAATGGAAGAAGATGAAGGAAAATTGCAGCCAAATTCCCAAATAGTTTTGCGTAATCAGAACTGGTGACGAACTTTGTCTTCTCTGGCAGTAATTAGAACCTTTTGGCAAAAGAAAATCTATTCCCATGGGTTTTTTTCTGTACTGTCCAAGCTAACATGTAGCAGTTGGAAGCTATTTTAAAAGCTATTTGTTATTATTTTTCAGGATATATAAAGAAAGAAATATATGGAGAAAAGAGTTTGTGTTGTAAAATCCAATGAGTAGATTAAGAGATTTTCAGTTTGGAGAGAGACCACTTGGGCTTTAAAATGCCTTGTTAGCATCTTCCAGGTTCATTGCCCCTGCTGCTTACCCTGAGGGAAAAGAGATTTCAAAGATTGCCAAGTGACATAATTTGTGATACTCACTCACTGATATTTAAACACATTTTGAAAGATCCAATTACACAGAATAAAAGGATGCTGTTACACAGAGCTGCCTACTTTTAAGAGAGCAGAGTTCTCTCCCAGTTAGCCTCATGTTTGGTATTTTTCTGGCTTGTTAAAGGCAGGCTTTTCCTCTTCTCTTGTCCTTTTCCCTTCAACCTCCAGCTTGGATGCAGAATGTCACATACAGCGTGTATATGTGTGCTTATATCATATACATTTTCTTAGCATACTCACAATCTGTAGGAAATAGCTTCCACAAAAAGAAAATACTCTGGGACTGGTGCTGTGACACATGAAACAGCAATCTCTGTAGGAACACAGGAAGGAAATAAAAACTCAGAAAAAAACTTTCAGATTTTAATACATGTTAAAGTCAGAGGTTTCCAGACCCAACTGTTTTACTGCAGATCAGATTATACCACTAGTCTATTCCCTTTTATTAATTTAATCTGTCTTTGGCTGTGCTAAATGGAAAAGCCTCCAAGTTGCCAGTGGTTAGGAGTTAACCTGACTGCTGAGGAAAGCCCACATACTTCAGCAGTTTTATTAGAATATTCCATTTAAAAATGGAAAAGTTTTACAGGGCAATATAAACTCACGTCTCTCTTGCTTAAGACCCACATTTACCTTCATCTACACAGGTGCAGCCTACCTCACCAGAACTACTTTCACACAAACTAAGACAGTGTCATAAAAATAGAAAAAGAAAAAAAAAAAAAGAATTGTCTGGTCAGAAGAAAAAAGAAGGAAAAGAATGCTCGTTCCTATCTGGTTCATTTTGTCCTGTATCCATTCTAACTCTGCATGTTCTATGTGCAGCACTAAGGAAGTCACAAGGCCAAGAGGGAAAATATGAAGATTATTTCCTTGGTTCTGTTATGCCTTGATTTAGATAAACCTGTTTTATGAAAATCCATGCATACATTAATGCATACACACAAGTACATGCACACACATACAAGAAATCTATCTGGTGATGTTGTGAGATTGATAATTCTTTTCTAAATCACTTTCCCTTGGAATTGGATATCAAACAGGTTTGAAATTGAGACTGCTTTAATAAAGCATAAGTGATGGAGAGAGGATTATGTTACAAACTGCTGCGTGCTACTCAAGACACTTAAACAAAGGTATATATTTTTGAACAGGGATGCTTTTACCTCAAAATCTCATACTCCTCTGTCTAATTACAATGGCCAGTTCATTATTTTCAAAAGAAAATCACTGCTTCAATTACCTTGGGTTAGAGGAGTAACTCCAAAGAACTAAAGAAACAGATTAAAATTAAGTTTTAGTGGTAGAGGAACACTTTCATATTTTGATAATTTGTCTTTATCTTAGCCCATGATTTTTCTTATTTTAACTGTTCTGATTCTCTTCCCCACTCCACCAGGAGTGAGTGAGTGAGTGAGTGAGTGAGTGAGTGAGTGAGTGAGTGAGTGAGCATCTGTGTGGAGCTTAGTTCCCATCTAGGATTAAACCATGGCACATAGTAGCACGTCTGAGTTTGTTTGGTTGTCCCAGCGTACCAAATACTGTAAAGGTATATGGTAAAAGCATGCTATGTAAAGAGCTTGCAGTTCAAAAGACAGAGATCAGGTATTTACTCTGATTTATAATGCCTTTTCTTCTGGCCGGAACCTCACAGCTGGGTGTATATTTTGCATTTTGGTTTACAGATTGGACAGGATTTCTCCAAATAGGGCACATGAGTACAGCACTCAGAATGACACAAAATCAGACCTGGCAGCCAGATTAGGCGTTATCCTTTTCAATTGCTAATGGGCATCATTCACCTTTTGTGCTCTCTGAAGTATCTATATAATCTATGCATCTCATCACCTCAGTACCTTAGTATCTATGAGTGATGTCATAAAAGGCTTTATAACATGGGTAAATAACCTTGATTTTACACTTTGTAATGTTGGGTAGGCATTAGGAAGCCCTTTACCCTGCATTTTTGCAGTGTGTAACAGTTGAGATTCCTTTTTATTTAGTAGTTTTTTCTTCAATGAAAGAGGATCTGCTCACACTCTCCCTGTGAGAAGGCATTTAAGGACATGGGGCAGCTGGCTGTAGTCCATGTTTCTCCCAGAATTTCTGGGGACTTGTGTTAGTGAGTGCAACTGACTGCCAAGGGGAGGCCCAAGCATGCTGACCACACCTGTGGGAGAGAAACAGCACCCATAGCAAAGGAGAACATAGGTAAGGCATGGAATGAAGACAAACATCACACATACCTACTGGCAACAGAACCCGAGAACTGCAAGGAGATCAGCAGCTCAGTCCCTGGGAAGACTATGAAGCAAATTCTCCCTGAAGCCATTTCCAGGCACACAAAGGACTGACTCAGGTGGTGACTGGGAGCGAGCAGCACGGATTTACCCAGGGCAAGTCATGCCCAACCCAGCTGGTGACACAAGTGGCTGTGTAGATAAGGGGAAAGCAGTGACAAAAAGGAAAAATAGTCACTGTGGGGGTGTCTGAACTAGAACACATTTCCCAGAATTGGTGGACTCTCTCCTCTCTGGAGACAAAACTGAAGTGGTCACAACCATGGCCAACTTTTCCTTACTGTCCCTGCCCTGAGTACAGGGTTGATCTAGAGATATCCAGAGGGTTACGTGTTTCTGTAATCTTATGGCAAAGGGAAGGCCACAACCCCCCAGAACTTCTAGTGCATTTGGAAAACAATTGGGATTCCATATTTTACATGGCAGAGGGTACCAGGATACAGGGTCCCAAGATGCATAGCAAACTCCTGTTTGATGGCTTAAATGTACTCAATTTTTTCCAATGGTCCCATTGATAATGAGTGAAAAAAAACTATTTTCAAATATGATTTTTTTTTCCCACATCTGGTTATCCTGACAAGCTGCCTAGATAAATTTGTAAAAAAATAAATATATAAACCAGTTACATTTCTCTTGAGTGACAATAGTCTTGGAATGTAGTCACTGACCTGCTGATATGTGTCTTGAGTATATGGTCAGAAAACTAAACAGTTAGAATAAGATGTGTTGATCTTGGATCTGAGCCTGATTTTGCATATTTTTATTTAATCAAATCTAACTAAATGTTGGACAAATGACAAAGCAATCTTCCACCCCTTTTCAGGCAGAACCAACTATGACATCCTACTCTATGATTTATTTTTCATACTTCAAACTGTAAAGACAATAGATTTTTTAATTACTTGTTTTATCTTACTGAAAAATTTCCGTATCTCTTTTCTAACAGCTAGCCAGGAATATACAATTGCTTCAAGAACTGCAATATAAAAATATAAATATAAACCACAAGAACCTGCTAGTACTTCAAAACTCCTTGTACGAGAAAAATGAATTTTGAGAAAAGACAACCCAAACAATTATTTTATTACTTGTTGATTTTTTAAACATTTTTTAAATATTGATACAATTATAAACCCTTATCAAACAGCAAGGAAAATTTTCTTCAAGAAATAAAAAATTACCTAAAGCCATCATGTTACTGTTACCATTTTTAATGATGACTTCAATCCAAATTTGCCAAATCCTTTCAGCTGGGAAAAATGTGGGGATTGGTTTATTTTCCTTTTATTAAATTCTTTGCCCTATTCTCATTCCTGTGTCCACACAAGTCTGTTTAAAACCATCTTTCAGGACTCCCAAACAGTAACTTAAATGTCACACTTAAGTCCTTGGTGATTGGAACTTTTAGGCTGCTTTTTACTAGGCTGTTCAAAAAGTGTCCTTGAATGCAGGTGTCTCACCTCCAGGTTTAGCTCTTACTCTCCAAGCAGAAGACCCATTCTAAGTCTTGTGCTCAATCATAACTGCAGGGTTTCAAATAGAACAGCAATTTTTGCAGATGAGCTCACAGTTAAATGAACAAACTGCTGCCTTGGAAGCTAGGAGATATGGACTTGAATTCCTTCAGGTACATGTGGAACAGGGGGCTTTAGTCACCTCCTACAGCATGACAGCTTGCAAATCCAGCCTTTCAATTCTTCTTCTTCCTTTACAATATTTTTAATGTTTGATTCCACTAGATAACATTTACACAATCTGAATTTTCAGATTCTTAAAACTCCACCAGAAGAAAACTCTGATGTAAGAAATGTTGAAATCCTGCGGGATCAGATGCAACTAAAATAACTTCTTTGCTAAACATAGCAACCCTTAAAAAGCCCTGGAAAACAGATGTGCCAATAGTCTTGAATGGAAAACACTATATACTCACCACCATCCATTCTCTAGCTTAGGATGGAAGATAAATGACACCAGTCTTCAGAAGTTCCTATTTAAAGATTCATTGTGCTTCTGGCAAATGTCAACAATCAGGATGGGAGAGAGGAAAGTGTAGGTGATCATAAAGGGAGGAGCTGGTTGTCAGCTTGTATTTAAAATTTCCCTCTAGGGAAAAGTGGGGGGGGGGAAGGGGAGGTAGAGAAGGTGAGATTTCACCTACTCTCTATGAAGTCATTATTTTAATTTGAGAAGACCTCAAGAAAGGGTTGTGCTTCTGAGATTTCTGAACTATAGCAAGTGAATTTTGTTCCACAAATTCCTACAACTACAGATTAAATCAATGTGCACAGTTGCTAGCGACACATTTTAAACAGCAGTGAAATAAAATGACTGGTTCTATGACAAAAATATCCTTTTAATTGTCCAGTCTGGGCAATGACCCAAGGTAAAAACAAGCAGGCTAAATGGCCCATTGCCAGATCTCTCAAGAAACAATTATAATATTGTTCTTCTATTTCTTGTGTTGGCTGAGTTCCCATTTCTTAATCTGTCTGGAAGGGCTGACATTATTATTTCTCTCTTTTTGCTTTATAAAAAGTGCTTTTTAGAGTTTCTCTTTTCATTTATCTCTCATCCTCTTTCTCACGTATTTCTGCTATGCTACTGAATTTTTCTACCTATTCTATTTCCCTGTGGTTGGTTTGTTTGTTTGTTTGGTTTGTTTTGGTGGTTGTTTTTATTTTTGTTTTTTTTTGTTGTTGTTGTTTTTTATTTGTTTTTGGTCCCCCCCCCCCCCTCCCCCAACATAGCTTGCTAGCACTTGCTGTGATATTAGCTTAATTCTATCTAGTTTCCATTCAATTCTCTAACTCACCCAAGATGGGATCATGTTATCAGATACTGGAAAAGAAGTCAATGGTACATTTAGAGGATGTCTTTTAGAGAAGGGAAGTGTACAAAAGAGTCCCATTCTTCAGGGGAAAAGGAGGGCATCAAAGGAAGGATTACCACAGATGGCATATACTGGTGAGGTGGCATGCAGGCAGTAAGCTGAAGAGAAGGATCCAAAAATGGAATGCATGCTTAGCACAGAAATCAGTGCTGGGGGGAACACACAGATATTCACATTACACTGAAGAAGCCATCTGGACCACACAGAATATCCATCATTGGGCTTCCCTGTGGCCTGTATGAGGCACTTGAATGGAAAAGTCGTGCTCTTGGCACTGATGAAAGCAAGAGTGGAGAAAAAAATTTTCAGTCAAGATGATGTCAGAGGACCATGCCACTGTCATTGCTAATGTATTTTGTTGTTTCCATACATAGTGGCATATTAAAACTGAGAAATCTGAGAGCTATTTAAAAAGTATGTACAGTGATACTCTATGTAATGTGAGCCACAATGGCGTTATAGCAGTCTGGATACGTGGCATCTCTGAAATTGCTTTATTAGTAAACTTAATGCACCTCTGTCCTTCATGCAGAGTCCTGCTGGCTGTTCCTTGTGACTTGAAAGGAGAAAGAAATTGGCATTAAGAAATTAAGAATGATAAATGGATAGAAGAAGATAGTTCTGTTTTGAGAAGATAGTTCCATTTTGATAGCTCCAAAATAAAATTTGGTCTGTTGCTCTGTGACACTATCTCATAATTTTCAGTTGGTATCTTCACTTCTTGTTTTTCCACAGGAAACCAACACATTGTCTCCATTAAGCTGTCTGATATTAAAAATGAACCCAGTAGTAGCTGTCAGTCCAGGGCACATACATCTCTAGTAGCAGTGAACCTAATTAAAGTAATGTATTAAAACAATCGCAAGAAACACCCATAACACAGCACACATTAAGGAGGGCTGGGGGCTGGGAGAGCTTTCAAACACTTTTGAAAGCTTCAGAGCTGAGATTAGATTGCCAGGCACCGACTGCTAAGGAAAAGCTTTTACTGGGCTGCATCAGCCAGCAAAAAGCAGGCAGCAGAGACACAGCCCGGGGTCATGCCCAAGCTGTCATGCAACCACACTCCAAGCTTGACTTCACAGAACCACAGCACCATAGAATTGTTTGGGTTGGAAGGAACCTTAAAGATCATTTGGCTCCAATCCCTCTGCAATGGCCAGCGGCATCTTTTATTAGACCAGGTTACTCAAAGCCCTATCCAGCCTGACCTTGAACACATCTCGGGATAGGGCAACCACAACTTCTCTGGGCAGCCTATTCCAGCTTCTCACCACCCTCAGAGTAGAAAATGTCTTCCTATTCACATTTTTAGTTATTGCCAAGCTCTGCATCACAACGCCCAAGTTCTTTTGAGATCTGGAACTTTTGTCCTGAAAAATCAATGTATATAAGCATGTTTGTGCAGAAGAGTTCAGAAAATGTACAGAAGGAATGGATCTCACACATTGCTTCTACATGGACTGGAGGAAGCCTGTTTGTTCCTGCTCATGACAGGTAACACTGAAGAAACATAGTAGGAACAGTGGGCGACTAAACATGCCATCCAAGCTAAGCTGAGGAAATTATATGGACCTTTTGCTCCCTTCTACAATCTCAGTGGCCCTTTTGAGGCCCAGGGAAAAAGCAAACACAGATCCACTCGGACACAGAGTCCTTCCTCCCACATGTACTGATCAAAAAGAGAACCATATCACCCATAGCCACAGTAAAACATTCATTTTTAGCTGTAGCTGTTTGTTGGCAGAAAGTGATCAGAACTATTCCTCTTCAACAGTAACAGAGTTAGAGTTTAATATTATTATCATTTTTAATGTAAAGCAATTGTCCTTGCAGGGTGAAATTTAAAGATAACAAGCTGGAACCATGCGTAGCTTTATTAACAGTGAGCCAAATTCCTCTCTCCCTTCCAAACATAAACCCATGCTGTGCCTGTGAAATGAAAGCTGTCATTAATGAAACAAGGAAATGACATGACTGAATGAATGGAGCTGCCTAACAGACCCATGTCTGGTAACTGAAGAAACTCTTGCTGAGAGAAATGAACTGTGAATATTCGTTACAAAAACACCGATTAAGAGATGAAGGACAACGATCTGACTCCAAAACAAATGTTGTTTAATATCTCTCCTCGATCATCTTTTTACCCTCACCTACATATTTCTCTTGAAGTATTGGAGTCATGTCATCTAAAGAGCTTTCTCAATTACTGCTGGCAATTTCAGCAAGGGTCATCCTTAACTGGGGTTATTGTCTGGAAATAAAAGTTAAGTACATACTTCTGTGTGTTTTAGGAGACTACTTTTAATTATTGGGAGAATATATAGTCATCAGCATCTCAGATATGAAGATAGTATATTTTATTTGTTCACATATGGATTTGTTCTTATTTTTTTTCCATACCTTCTTCCTTTAGGACTGTCTTGAAAAGTTAGTATCAGTATGTGGAGCTATACAGTATCATTGTACCCAGTTCACTCTTTTCACAGAATAAGAAAGGCTTAACCCTGGTGGTTATGTGAACAAGGACATGATTGGATCCCTGTACTCTAGTCACCCATCCAATTTGGTAAATCATAGCCTCCTTTATTTATTTATTTTTTTAAATTATTAATTTGGTCTAGTTTCTCTTCTTTAACAACTCATTTTGTGATAGTCTATCTTTTTTAGGACAGATTTTTTCACAGCTTTCCTAACTTTATAGATTTCATTAATTTCTTATTTCTCTCTCTTTACCATCTGCTCATCACTTTTCACTAAGTTTCCTTAAGAATATAAGTAAAAATTAGTGCATTAGTTCTGACCAAATATTTATTTATCTTATTAACCCTCTGGTAGTCATTGATAGTGAATATTAAAGAAAGCAGGTATGGAAAAGCTCTTCCCTCTACATGGCTTCCTGGCTTGTAGCAGTTAGCAATTTAAGGACTTCCTTTGCAGTAGATTGTGTCCAGGCCATTGACTTTATAAGCCTGCTCACAGTCTCTCTTCCATCTATTATTTTTCTGGTTTATATCTATTTTTAGTCTACACAACATCCTGATCTTGTGGCACTACTAGCACAATGTGCGCGAAGAAGTTCTTCCTTTTATTTTTATTGTAATTGTGCTACTTGCTAATTTAATTGGATGACTTCATACTTGGGCACTGCGAGAAATACCACAACCTCATTCACAATTTTAGGAATCATGATTTTCTTGACCTGTACTATACTAACTTTTAGATATTCTCTGTCAGTTAAGACTTGCACTTTTTGCTTTTTACTTTGTGATTTTTCTTGAATGAAGTCTGTGCAGTACCTCTGGTCATTCTTGTTTCAGTGTTGTTCCTTCTGCATCTAACTGAATAATTTTTCAGATTAGGAAATTTGAATTGCATGCAGCATTCAAGAACAGCTGCAAAATATTTTCTGTGTTTTCTTGCTTGAATGTTTTCCTTTATTGCTTCTTAAATGTTTCTGAATTTTGTGTATGGCACTTTTTAGTACAAATGTTTCCCTGAAACAGTACTCCCTGGAAATCTTTTCTACCTCCTTTAATGGGCATCATCACAAATGTATGTAAGTAGGATAATTTTGTCTACAATGTACATTGATTTGCACTCATGAATACTGAATTCAAATTAATATTTTAAATGGTCATTTCTACGTTTGACTACACTGAAAAATTTTGTATCAAATGTGTTATAATGAAAATTAAAATAATATGCTAACCCCATTGGTAGATCATTTATTTTGTATTAGATTTTTGTTTGACTTTTTGGGTAAATAATGTCTAGTAATTATGATCTGATAGTATTCTTTCTCTTCCTTTTTTCCAAAATCCTTTCTATATTTGGAAGGGGGGGTTGTGGGAGGGAAATGGTGTTTGGATCAGATAACCTTCAGAGGTCCTTTCCAACCTCAACCATTCTGTGGTTCTGTGCTTCTATTACTTATTTTTGACATTTTTTTCCCTGCACAGCCAGGTAATGGTATGGAAACTCCCTATACCCCTCCATCAATAGTGCATATAAAGAGTCCACCTAATTTTTCTCTCTTATTTTCCTTTAGTTCCTCTTTTCAACTGAATTGCCCATACCAGCTCTCAGCAAGCTACCTACTCATGAGAATTTAGAAATGGTTTTATTAATAGATTTTATGCCTTTAGCAAGCTGATCAGAAAAATATTTTCTGGTTGACCTTCTTATAGTTTACATTTAATCTCTTTTCCATTTTCTTCAGTTAAATATTACTTCTGATTTTGTGGCATGCCTTTTATTCTGTTGGTGGCTTCATGGTGAGCATATTTACTGTGAGATTCTAACTTGATGACTTTTACATCTTTTTTCTTCTGATCTCCTTTCAAGCAAAAATGTCTCTTTTTATATCATAAAAACCTTCTTCGAGTAAAGATTCTTAAGAATAAATGTCATGCAGTAGATTTCAGACCTTTTTTTTCTTCTTCATTTATTAAGACTGTTTCATTGACATATATGATGGTTACTGTTAGAGAATAAATCTTCCAGAATAGGCTTTATGGTTTTTCAGTTATTTTCCTTTATTTCTAAGAATTGTTGAGAATGTCACTTGGGCTTGTTAGTCTTCAGTAGCGTGACTGTAAGTTTCTTCTTCAACTAACTCCAAAAAGCAAAACATAACCTCCTTCCATGTGCTACAACTGATTCCACAGACAGTGATAGCCTGCGCTGCTGAGGGATTTGCTTCTTTGTCATATAAATAGAGTGTATAGTAGGTAACGTGTAATTTTACTGAAAATTCTACCCAAATTGTATCAAGAAATGATTTTTTTAATTAAGACAAGATGGAAATTCCTTTCAAAATCTGATTCATGGTGCTTCCTAGCAGCAAACAAATGAGATTCCTTCCCCTCCCCTCATTATATTATTTTTGGAGAGTTTTTTTGTTGTTTATAGGAAAAAAGATACACTACTATAACTTGCGGAGTAAAATGTCCCTTTGGCAACTATCCTAGAACAGCAACTACAAACACATGTTTAGGTTTTAAGCAGTGTTATACACTAGATAATTTATCATCTTCCTGCTATAACCATTTTGCTTTAAGTCATTAGTCAAATCTGTATAAATAAATCACAACTAACAAAATGTTAATAATCCATATAAAGGAAATGGCATTCTTGTCTCTTCTGTATTTGCAGAGAAAACTCATAAGGAAAATTTAATAGAGGTGTAAAATGCTTACTTTGCTTTCTAGCTTATCAAATTAAATTCTTGGATATTTTGTTTCTCCAGGGAATTTGGCCTTTCGATAGCACTGGTCTTATTTCCCTGGTTTCAAGTATACATTCCTTTGTGTTTTGCTTGGCTGAGGAACCCTTCCCTCACTCTTCTATCCTGTGGGTTAGTCATCAAATTTCCCCAATTACTTGGAGAGCAGAATATGCTTTTCAGGGTGCATATCATATAAATCTAGCAGGTAGGCTGATGAGAAAGAGTTTGACTACTGCTGGCTGAGGGTTTTTTCACCAAGAATCAGTGAAGATTTAGAGCACAGTTCATCTCCTTTTTGAAAGAGAAATATAGGTATTTGAATGTGGCCTATTGCTGATTGCTGTCTGCACTAATGTATTGATTGTGTGAGTGCTCCCAGCAATAGGTTTGGGATTTGACTTAATAAAAGTGGCTTTTATCAAGAATTTAAAGGAAAACAAGAAATAAAATATAAAAAAGCCAAACCCAAAAAACTTTTCAAGCCCATTTCAACCGTGATTCTCAGCCATGGGATAGTTTTTTTAATTCTTTAAGGAAAGCAAATTGCAAAACCGAATTGTTTTACAAACACTGTCCAATCATGCAACCATAATTCTTTCTTTATTCTTCAGAGATGCCTTGTTCTAGAAAGTAGCTCTAAGAAAATGACTGCACGACCTACAGAATCTCAATTTTAAACATACTAGAAAGTTTTTCAAATAGCTTAAAGAAGTGTTTTTATCCATGTATTTCAAATGAGACCAGGGTGGGCCAAGGAAAAGCCTATCAACCTAAACCCATTAAGACTGTCATGAATGAAGGGAGGCAGTGGAGACAACAGGGGGATTCTCTTTCATGAGCCTTCTGTTTGATTGTGATTATATCTAAATTTGAGAGGTTATTATATTTACAGCTGTGACTACGTTGCTATGACAGCAGCAACACTACCACGCCTTTCACAGTAAAGGGCCACTACTTCCATATCCCTTCATACAGCTTGGGTTTCATTCCTTTTTTAACAGAGACTTCCATTGTGACTTATGAATGAATACACTTTGCCTCTACCCCTCACCTGTCTCTCCCAGAAACTGGGGAAAGTTTCTTAAGATAGCTGAGATGCAAGACGTTGGGCAGGGAGGGGTAGTTACTTAAAGCCTTCTGAGGTTTTAGCTCTCAACACTTTGCTTTAATTTTCACTCTTTCTTCCCTGGCGCCCAAACAGTGCTGTGTGCCCTGCTTTCAGCCACACATGCTCCTGTCTTCATCATCACAATAACACAACTCAAGAGCAAGCAAGACACACTCTTGTTTCTTGGAAAGAGAGACCCGTCTGCCTGTCTGTCTGTCTGTCAAGCGTGTGAGCTCCTGCTGCTCCCCAGAGTGTGAGCAGAAAGCAAATCTCATTTGGCCTGCCATTTCCTAGCCAACACCAGCACAATGGAGAGCATGTAAACAGTTGGCTGGGCTGATTGTTACAATGACTGAAGCAAATCAAGGGCAGCTTTGTCATGAACAATGAAATCTGCACTCTGTATGCAAATTCCTCCCTGCTTTCACTTCTGTTTCTCATCTGTGCCAGCATGCTCTTAGCGAACCTCCTATGAACTACCTAACACGTTGCAAAATCTTGCAGATCACTGGTCTTTTATTAAAAGCTTTCAGTTTCACTTTACACAAAACATGCCTGGGAGCAGAACCTGGGCTGCACAGTTGTACTCTTTCAGGCAGCTCTAGTTTCCCCACCACATTTTCTTTAATACTGGGCTTAGTCTTCTTATTTGCAGTGTTATTAAATTAAGTGATAGAAAAATGTGACAAAGAAAGGGTGTCTGCATTCTGTGAATCCCATGATTCTCCCTATTTTACTGCTAATTACAGCACAGACTGGCTATTAGGTTTACCAGAGTCATCGTGGATCAGAAATGCCTTAGTCATTTTGGAAATAGCACTATTTTTACCTTTCTTGCAGAAATAACCTGATGTGTCAGTGCTGAGGTCCCAGCACCTGCTTCACTCTTTGCTATGTGTGAATGGCCACATGCCAGGTGCTGAATTTAAGCATGTGCTCTGCTCACTGATGTGAGGCTTGAGAGGTTCAAGAGGCCAATTTGACGGCTTTCAATGTTGAGCTAAACTGCCTCATGCAAGCTGTTCTTTTGTGCTGCTGGAAACACATTGGTCATTTCAGGGCCTTTATGCTGAAATAGATTTATATCCTCAATGCAGTTATAACTATTTCTGCTTTTTCAGGTTATGAATTTTCACTCTGGCCATTCTTGTATGTAATTCTAGTTGGGATGGTTTGTTTTGATTGTTAGCAGTCATTGCTGAAAGACCTTCAATGGACACTCTTTGTTATTAGTGTGAGTTTTCAGAAAACGCTGTAATTTTGTTTCTAGGTATTTCACCTTCTGCTGGAAAATTATTTCAAAATTTTTGCACAAGTGAACCACACGTGAGGGTTGGCCTCGCTTGATACCACACCTGGTGACATATATGACTGCTAACAACCTGTGTTTGCTGTATTGCTTGTCCTGTGCTCATAATTCCAGCTTTGCAGATACACTGCAGTGCAGGTAATTGAATATTACAAAACATGGTAGCATCTAAGAATGAAGAAGAGTAGGACAAGAGCACGTCACACAATAATCATTGGTTCCTTGTTTTGGTTCCTGACCAAAGAACTGTTCAGCTTCATACTATTTGGTTTCATTTGCACGCTGAGATGTCATCCAGACAATCAATTTTTTCCCTAATTTTCTGGAGGTGGCATGATATGCCTGAAGAGCTGAATCAGATGCCTCTGAATTAAGGCTCTCTAAGAATTTCAAGGGGAGGTTTTTGAACCAGTCTGCAACATACAGAAACATGATCTCAGGTGCTTTCTGTCTTCAGGGGTGAGGCTTGTGTGAATGCAGAAACTTGGCCAACACAGGGATGTAAGCAGATCAGTGATTTGAATTGAAGGGGAAAAAAGCAGATAGTAGGCAGAAGTACCCATCTACTTTTGGAAGGTAATAGAAGATAGGAATCCAAACTGAAATTGATAAGAGAGAATCCAATATCGCTAAAGAGGTTAGTCACAAGACCACTTTGTGTTTCATGTTGTTGTAGCTCTGATCTATGGCCCTGAAAACATCAGTCAGCCTAATCTGAAAGCAGCCCTAAACTAAGCCTAGATGTTTTGGGGTCTACACAGAAGCTTGGATGAAAAATAATTATGGAGGTGTTTGTATTAAGAAAGTGAGCAATTTTTATTTCTGTATTATGTGTTAGTACAAAAAGCAAATCAAAACCATCTAAATTTTCTTTTTCTTTTTCTTTTTCTTTTTCTTTTTCTTTTTCTTTTTCTTTTTCTTTTTCTTTTTCTTTTTCTTTTTCTTTTTCTTTTTCTTTTTCTTTTTCTTTTTCTTCTTCTTTTTCTTTTTCTTTTTCTTTTTCTTTTTCTTTTTCTTTTTCTTCTTCTTTTTCTTCTTCTTCTTTTTCTTCTTTTTTTTTTTTCCTTTTTCCTTTCTGCCTGCAAGAAGATCTCTTGTGAAAAGGAACTAAAATGTGTCACATGTATGCAGCCATCAACAGTGTCCATACACCAAGTACAGCATCTTTAATGCTTTGTCTAAAAGCAGATTTCCATTGTTAGTGTAAAACTTAGCACAGACTCAGATGTGTAGTAACGTGACCAGATTTCACCATCACAGAAACATTTGTTGAAGGTGTTGTGTACATCTGGCTTGGACACAAACATTACTTCAGTGACAAGCAATCTTTTCTAGTGTTTCTCTATAAACAGAATGGTAATGAGACTTTTCTTGAAGAGCCTCTGAGCTAATCCCCCTTAAAGATATTTTGCTTGATATTAAATGTCCCATTTTCTTTCAAAATTTATGGGTATAAGAAATCTTTCAGTTGGTCATGTTTATATCATTAATGTATTAAGAAATGAGTGACCAATTAGCCTGTTAAAACCTGGTTTCCCAAAAATCTCTACTTAACACAGAGTTTCAGACTTTGTTTAATTTTAAAGAAAATAAATATAAGGAAGTAAATCAAATGCTTCAGTTAGACCCTTCCTGATGACATTCTGCTTTACTTTGCCCCTGATCTTTTTTGCTTTCAGTCCAGACATTTGATCTTTATAAAATATACTTTCCAACAAAAGAAAATATTGTACATTCTTAGCCGCAAAACACCCAGACTGTTCATTACTTAATCAGTTATGAAAGCAAAGTCTCACAAGTTGGATTGTTTAAAGAAGCTGTATTTAACTTATGGTCAGATATTGCTCTCCCAAGACACTTTTAAAAGAGCAGGGAAAGGTCTTGTGCTGTGTATCTTTCTATATCCAAATAACAACTCTAAATAAAGTAAATAAAGTTTTTTCCAAGGAATTATGGTTAGTACGCTGCAATATGGATTGGAAAAAGTAAAATTATGAAGGCAGTATATCAATTCTTTACGAGGTAAGTCTTTCAACATAAATCAATCCGTTAACCAGTGTCCCTTGGCTGTGGTTTATGGCAGTACTGACAAAAGTGCAGAGCTTTACAGAAGAGAGGGTGTGGAGAGCATGCAAATAGATAAATGGCTATTACCTGGAGGAAACTATGGCAGCAAACAAAGTTTAGATTTTTCTATCAAGTCAGCACTTAAGCAGGGCAATTCAAGTTTGTGACCTCCTGTCACATACCTGAGCTGGAGCCAACACCAATTGGCTGCAAAAGTGTAGAGATCATTTCTCTTATAATCCATCCCACTATATTTCTTGGGATGGAATTTTGACATATGTCAGGCATAATTTCCCCTTTTGAAAGAGGCAGAATTTCATTCAATTTCCCCCTTGTCTCTTGGGCTTTTTAGAAATAGGAGTTTATGCAATTTAGACAAATGTTCCAGAGTTTTGACTACAATGGCTTATAATTTTTTTTTGGTCTGGTTCTTCAGGAGCAAATATATTTTGCGGCAAACTGTTCCTTGCTCTTTACTAAGGGCTTTTTGTGTTCAGCAATATCCTTTGAAGTGAGATAGATTGGCACTTGCTCTTTTTCAACTTCTCATTTTTAAAGGTGCGTTTCAGGACTGAAGAAAAAAAAAGCATGCTTTGAACAGAAATTTGTATTAGATTTGACAACATTTCAAATGTTACAAGTTTGATTATTAACATGCAGAGCAGTAAATAATGAAATCTGGAATGTCCATTTAAAGTTGTACAGATTAAAAATTGAGTAAGCATAATTATAAAAATTTCATTTAGTTAAAATATATTGACATCTGAATATTGAGACACTAAGCAGAGGAAATCACCACTGACCTAAGCCATATCAACTATTTTCAAAACCAAATAAATAGAAATATTTATTTATTCCTTCCTAAGCACATTATTTTTCACTCTTACCTATATTTCCAATCTTTTGAAGCTTATCAGCTAAAACCAAGTTTCCTCAGCATATTGTACAGTCTTATATGCTTTCAGAAACAGTTTTTGTTTTATATGATATTACTTTTGAGTAGGATATGGTGAAAACTGTGGTGATAAAAGACTTAAAATAGACTTATACTACCACAGCATTTATAGGTGTATTATTAATGGAGCCAATTGAATATTTCAGGTTGAAATATTTGTCTTTAGTTTTTTTATTGCTGATTAAATGTCTTTGATAAGATATCCTGTATTAAGCAAAGAGTCTTGACTAGTGTAAGTCAGTATGTTTTCACTGCATGCAATACAGGATAAGGATCTAGACAGTGAAAAGTTCATGAATATTCATCTTGCTAGGTGTGCAACTCAGTTTTGACTGGGTGATAAATCACAGGGCTTCTTTTGCTTCATGGAAAGATTGTATAAGAACTTGAAGAGCATGTGTTTCTGACTACAGAAGTGCGTGGCAGAATGAGTTTTAACAAAAGCCTCTGAATACAGCCTTGTTGCTTTTTTCACAACTCTTTGTGTGGGTAAAATTAAGAACTTTAAAATGTATAGGATAAATAAAGTGGCATGAGAGCCAGGGAGAATAACAATTTTGTGCAAATTTGAATTTTTACCTGAAAAACCCCACCAACTTTCAGGTCTAATGAACAATGTAAAATTTTATAGGTATTTTCTTTGCATTATTGAACTTCCAATATTTTTTAGACTGATTAACTATCTTGTTATAATAACTTTTAGACTTTGGCATTATAACCAATCAAATAAATTAATAGAAAACTGTAGAAAAATGCTGCAGTCTTCTGACTGAAGATTCCCCCTCTGTACCCCCTAGCACTGATCAGAACACTATATGCAGTCTGAGCAAAGATGAGTGTTTAGAAGGAAAGAACTCCAGTTTGGTTTACAAATTGTCATTAGGAAAGAGACTGTATCTCAACTTTTGCCAGGTTTGCCAATGCTTTAATTGTTCCTTACGTTGTGTCTCTTGGAAATAAATTTTCTATTTCTTATTATCTAGAATACAGCTGGGGGATAAAGAGCTGTGCAACTGCTTCATTTTTCCCTTCATAGGGGTAAAATTTCCCCAAGACAAGCGAGCGGAGAGTCTGAGATTTCTGATTCAAATATAATAAAGATCACAAATTTCACACTCATGTGTATTATCCATAGAAGTTAGCCTCCCATGATTTAAAGACATCAAAGAAATTCATAAAACTGGGTACTTTTTTGAGAATGGAATTTTATAACTAACCATAAGAAAGGGAAGAAGATGCCAAGTTATCTGTACGGCATTCATTTTGAATCAAGGAATTTTTTCTATGGGAAATTAAGAAAATAAGAAAGATACATCTATCTTGCCTTCAATAGAAATGTGATCAGAAACAGCTGTGATTATAGACTAGCTAGATATAGGCACAGCCTAAGTATCAAGTTAAAGCAGTAACACAAATACAACAAACTATTTGGGGTCTGTAAGACTTTGGAGTCACTGGAAAAATAACTAGGATCATTTGATTTGCCTTTCACACAGTAGGGGCATTTTTCTGCCCTGAAACACAGACACAGAGCCTAACAATGAGGCAACAAGGGCTTCTGACTTGCCTACCAGATCTTCTTGTAATCTTTGAAACTTTCACTGCACAATAAAGTCTAAATCTCAATACTCCGCAGTGCTGTGGTTGCATCTAGACTCAGGCTGGAATACTGTTCCACAATGATTTCTTTTTATCTTTACCTGTTCCCATCCTTACTTTTTCTTCATCCTCAGCCTGCATGTAGATAATTTTAGGTTGATTTTAATTTTAGGTTGGTGGCTTTTAATCTGGTTTTTCTCTGTGTCCTTGATTCATCCCGTACATAGTAGATCTGAACCTTGACAATGAACTTTGTTTTCACGTTTCTATTAAACATGCTTTTGCCTGTGATCCTTTGGGGGACCTAAACCATTCATTTGTGGCACACTGAATCCTACCCTTTCTCAGGAGCACTCACAGTGGCAAAGACACAGAGGAACTCTTCTGTTCCCAAGGTGTAGCAGACTGCAGCTCTCTTATGTGAAGGGCACAGGATGACCAGTCCTTCCTTGACATCTCCTATGGATGGTTGAAATTTGTAGTGTCCTTCTCCAGGTAGGTATGCCTTGGAGAAGAATGGAACACAAACTAGTGTATCCAACCAAAGTATGAATAAAATTCATATGAATTCATTTTAGTGAAGATTACTTGCATTCTTCAAAGGGGAAGAGTATGTTGATTTCTATTCCAGATATATTTTGCCTTTTCTCATTGAGACATTGCCTGCTCTGGAGACTTTCATCAGATGCTATCAGCCCCTGTGAATTAGGATTAATAATTAAAGTACTAATATATTTTTAACTGTAAAATTGCAAATGTAGCCATAATGCAGTTGTACAGAATCTTAGCATGCCTGCTGCAAAAAGGGATCTATGAAATTTTCATGAATGTTTTCTATTACAGATAGGCAGAATCATTCAGTTCTTAATGTTGCTTAATATTAGCATTGCAGTTTTCTAAGGAGGCAAGCTGTGCTGCCAAATTTGTGGTGTCACCCATAACACCAAAAATAAGCCTTCTGATGCTTCCAAGATTGTTCTGCGTACAACCACACACACACACACACACACACACATGCACCCTCTCATCTCTTTCTCTCTGCACTTGCAGGCCCTCATATGGAATAAGCAGCAAAGCATGATGCTCATCTTTTGAAAGCGTAACAACCTCAGCCTCACTGAGCTACCATTTTCCCTCTACAACTGTCTGTACTTATCTGAGTAGATGATAAAAATAAGATAAAAAGTGAAAGATAGAGCAATCTGACATTTTAATAACTTTTTCTGCTCTAGTCACATTTCAGCATTTTGCTGAAGAGGAGAAACTGGAAAGAATGAGGTAATGAGATAAGGAGAAATACTTGTCATGACATGTGCCACTCCTTATCAGCATGTTCTTAATTAAGCAGACACAATATATCTCTTTCAACACTTTCTGTGTTGTTCTTCTTACAAATATGCTAGAAATGAGGGAATAATTTACAGGGAAAAAATGTACAGTAACCTCAGAGTGTGCCTTTGTTTTTGGTCATTTTTCAAAATGTTAACAATTGTGTATGTCACATGAGATTGCTCCTGCTTCCTTTCTAAAAGAATATGACTTTCCAACCAGGAAGGGGGTAAGAGGAAGTCACTGAGACTTCAACTTTATGGAGGATTAGCCAGGAGGCGATTAGTCAGAAGGTGACCAAAACCTGAGTAACCTAAGAGCATTTTTAATTTCTTTTTCCCCTTAAAAGAGATTTATTTAATCCAAGAAGTCTTTTTTGGTATTCAGACTGTTATGACACTTAGTGGTTTGAATGGGAAATTTCAACAAGTTCTCTCATCAGATAAGTATTTGACAAGGAGCTGTAAAAAGGACACAACTAGATTTCTATCTAGCTCAGTGTGCCAAGGCTCTGGCCAGAAATGATTTTGCCAAGCCTTATCTTAAAAGCAGACAGTCACATTCCTGACCTATGACAGGAGAAGTAGTCTCCTCCTAATCACTGCCTTGTTTTCTGAGTATTTTGACTGAATGAATGTAGAAGGCAACACCAGCTGCTTTGTTTATTTTTCCAGAATGTCTTACATAATTGCTCGCACCCATCTATTTTCCACTGACCAAATGAGAGAACAGCTGAGGCATCCAAATGAGAGAGCTCACAGAGTCTCCATCCCTCTCTAATCCAGGACAGAGCTACAGTCTGCAGGGAATGCTCTCTAACCCGCTTGGAAGCAGCAGAACCAAATAATTCCTCTGCTTTTCAAATTGTTAAAATTTATTGCTTTATACAAGAGCAGATATCAGTCTCTTTACCAGAAAGTTTTTGTTCTTCAGGACTCTTGCTTGTTAAAATTTACTTTTGTGGTTACCGTTATTGTTTTTCCTGCCAAAACCTCTTCTGATTTGGGGTCAAACAATGCTGTTTTATAAGAATCTTTCTTTTTTTTTTTCAAACTGGAAGACAAAATTATTTTGACGCAGACAGTGAGGTGTGTGGATGTCCTAAAATAATCTGTATTTAATGGCCCTGAGCATTACAAAATTATGCTAATTAATTCAGTGAGTTTCATCGAGTTGGTTGCTCATTTATTTCTCTTTTAATTTAGTCTGAATTCATCCCAGTGCACTTTATCTATAAGGTTCAATAATTGCTTAATATTTACACTTTTAAATTTAAAGACTGCTTTTGTTGAGACTTCTACCAGTGAATATTTACATCCTATTATGACTTTACTGCTCTGAAGATGCTTTACATTCCCATTGCCAAAAATTATCTCACTTTATCCATGCACTGTTATGAAGTGATACTAATATGCTGTACAAGAAAATAACATTGAGTCGTCAATGTATCCAGAAAATTTAAGCTCATCTTATAAAACTGTTCGAGTCCCAGCATTTTTAATATTTTTTAATGTTGTCCTGCCTCTCTTGTAGAAAAAATAGTGAGGAATGATTTAGAACATCTATGCCTGGACAAGCATTAAGAATTATAATTCATTGATCACAACCAAGCACAATTACAACTCAACCATCTTTGAACACTCATGGTAGCAATGCTCCTATATGAACATTGTTCATAGCTCCCTGTTCATAGTTCACCTCAATCAAAATATTAGTTGAAAGTGTTCTTTTCCAAATACACATTTTTTGTCATAATGAAATGAGATAAAGCCCAGCAGGATTTCCTTTCCAGTTAGCACATACGTTCTGCGCCAAGATTTAGGATCCCTGATGGGTCACAAAATACTTGGATTTGGAGTCACTATTGAACATGAAAAACTCCAAAGAATTTAATAGGCATTATACTAATAGCAGTCTTGGGTTTATTAGATTTACCCCCCATTATCTTCCCTCTAGCAATTCACACAAAATTGGCTCTTTCACAGCACTTTAGCTGCTCTCTGCCTCCTTCACAGCTAATGAGACTTTATACTGCTTTGCAGCAGCTGGAAGTGTGTTTCTGTCCCATGAATACAGATTTGCACCATCCTTTGTTGCAGTTGTATGTGATTTACCATGCAGAGAGAGTCTTCTGCTGTGGGATATTACCTGAACCCAGGAGAAGGAAGAGAGAAACGTTCAGCTCAGCCTGCTCCTGCTTTGGTTGCGTGCACTTCTGTCCAGTAGGACTTTAGTCTGCGTTAAATGTGTATTAAAACACTATTAAATATCCCAATTTCAAAAGAAGCTGTTGAAGATGGAGAACATCAGGCATATGTCCTGAGAGAAAATCATACCTAAGTGGGAACAGTGCTTGTACTTTTATTAGTTTTTCAATCCTATTCCCAAATAAAACTCCTCATATATTTTCAATCCTGCTTTCAAAACTCTAGAAATAAAATTTTATCTGATTCTGCATGAAAGCCTGTTTAAAATGTCTCATGAATTCAGTACTGTGTAAGGACTGTACTAGATGCAGACAAATGGAATAGTTCCCACTGAACGATGCATCGATTATCAAATGATAAATCCATGGCTGTTTATCTACAGGAAGAAAACATTGGACCTCTATTCTTTATCTGCAGAATTTTTCAGCAGTCTTCAGTAAAACACAAAAGACCATTGTAGTCCCACAAAGGCCTTATGGATAGCCATCATAGAATTAAAAACAAATTGCCTTGTTAAAAATCAGACAACATTATCCCACATTTCATTATCATTTTCACATATCTGAAAAATCTTTGCTGATGGGAATCTGAAGTGGAGAGTGAAAGTGCTGTGCTCATTTGGCTTTCATCCTGCCTGCCACCACGAGGTCTGGCCTAGCCAATAACACAGTAATTGATTTTACATCATATTTCAGTGGCTTAAGGAGCTGTAATTAATCTCCTTATTGTTCTGTTAAATGCAAATCCCATAAAGATGACTAATATGCTTATGAGACCAAAACACCAGGCCAGTGGCTTAGGATTGGTACCATGCTGCTGAGCACACCCCTCTGTGTAGCTTTTCCTGATGAGCTTACAGGCAGGAGCAGTGAGATGGTGAAAGCTGAATTCTGTGATCTTATGATCGTGTCTTACACAAATGCTACCAAGTGTAAACACAACAGGGACACATTTTAATTTTGGCTGGTGTTCAAGACCTTGTGTTTGTTATAGGATGGCCAGTTAATGAGTGTTTCTTCTGGCCTAATATGATCTTGGCAGAAAATTCAAAGGATTTACATTAAAACCCAGAGGCTTCCAGTTACTGTCAATGCTGAAAGCTCTACAGACATTTCAAATGCATGAGGTCAATTGTTTTGAATTTGGAGGTGAAAAAATAAAAGGGGTAAGTACAAATACAACCTCTCTCTTGTTAATTTACAGGACAGTAACAAATAAAAATATTTTCCTGCTAAACTAAACTGAAGACCCAGTGTACCAATTTACCAAAGGCAAAAGAAATCCTTAGGTGGAGAAACAAGACATAGAGGTTACTGAATCACTTGCTATTTTATCATAGAGATTGCACAGAAAATGTAAAATTGACATGCGTGCATTTTTATAGTCTAAGCTTTTTAGCAGAGAATCTTTAAATAGCATTAGTAAAAAAATAAAGGAAAAGATCTGACAGGAATGCAGAGCAGTTTCACTGTTGTATATAGATTTGGCTACTCCAACTGTGGATTAAAGTGAGCTTGAAATGAGATAAACAGAACAGCCTCAGAAGTGTAGAGCTTAAGGGAAGTCATCCATCACAATGGAGGAATGTTTGATCTGATGTACAGTAGTTTAGCTCACAAACTTCACTGCTAAAAAACACTCATCTCTGTGCTCAGCGCAAATTCTAATAATATAAAGCATGTCCTGAAGAAATTCAATATACCAAATAATTGTGAGCATCAGTCTAATGGAATGTGTAAAAAATAGACACAGTGGACATGCAGATACATTCTGTTTCTGTCTGTGCTTGACGAGAATGAAAAACAAGTCCCATGACAACACTTACATAAAATATCTCAGTTTTTTGTGAATTTTTATATGTTCTAGTCTAAAAGAAGGTATTTATATGTTAGTGTCTTAACTGTATGTTGTTTGGTAACTGAATGTTTCATAGGAACTTTTCTGTCTTTCCTTCACCTTGTTCTAGACACTCCAATCTTATATTCTTATATTCTTATCATGCTTGTTGCATATTGTGATTTCCACAGTATTCACATGTGTTGAGAAATATAGTCTGCCCTAAGGGGCTTGTCTTCCAAAAATATTAAGCAAGTAACAGTTCAGAAATAACCTGAGATAACTGGTTATGTTCAGCCTTGTCATAGATTCTTTTTGAATATATAGTTAAAAGTGTCATCCACAAATAGTACTCAATAACAGATCTGATAATTTTATCAACTTGTCTTTTTCCTCTTCCTTTTCAATCATTTTAATGTATAACGTGTGAACAGAGCGTCTTCCTTCCAGGCAACAAAAAAGAAGCTATTTTGACATTTTCAGGGTAGAAAGAAAAATGCCATTTTTTCTTTGGAGAACACAGTTATCATTTTTGTGATACTTCAAGGTTAATTCCTGCATTAAAACCACAAATATCATATTGAGTAACATGATTTTAACTGTTGTATGCCAATCATTCATAAAAAAATTCATATTTCCTCAAATTTAATACAGGGGTCTTGTGATGTTTTTTGGTTTTTTTACTGGATTTTGTTTATGTGTGGGGTTTTAAAAAATTTTTCAAGACTTGGAAGCATTTTTTGTATGATCATCTTTATTGTAGAGTAAAATGTGCCTTGGCAAAACACATAGCCTTTCATTTTATTGATTTGTTCATGTTTTGACATCTTCAGACTTCATGGAAGTGGAAAAGGTAATCTTTGACCCCTTCCATTTTCATGAGTCACCGATTAGCTCTCCTTTTTCAAGAGCTGGCCCTGAAAATCCCTGGAGCAGCAGCCATAAATATGGACATGGCAGGGGTTTTTATGTGTATGTGCATGACTGACATGTTATTTAACTAGATACTAAAAGGATCTGAGTAAAATTTAAAAATCTAAGTAGAGATGAGCGACTACGTTTATTAAAAATATACACAGTGAATCCATATCAATCATCTTTTTAGAAGGTACTTGGAATTCTGAAGTCTTTGCAGATGCTCCTTCTTCCAGATACTTTTCTATTTTTGAGTCATATTTATCTATCTTAGAGTAGATAGTAACTAGTTCATCTATTGCTTGTCTCTACCTCTGCTATAAAGACATGTTTCACATGCTTTACCCATGAAGTAGGCTTTCAGAACACTTAGACTGCAATTTCCTACTCTACATTTTGGAGAACCACTTCTTTTCAGCTCAAATCTTCCAACCAGCTGTCACCAGTGCACACAAGAACATTACCACCTTAAAGCTTGTCAGTTCAATTTTGCATTTATCTTCTTCACTCGCTATTTTATGAAAGTCTCATTACTTTTACCACTCCTATAAGTCAGGTGCTAGATCAACACAACAAAAGAGGAAGTAATACAGCTTCGCTTCCAGAAGGTAAAACGTTTAAACAGCTTTAATTTAGAATTCCATCCAGTGGTGCCATATTATCATCAGACTGTACAAAGCTATTGCATAGGCAGTTTTAAAGCAGTAGTTTCTTCCTTGGTGTTGCTTAGGAGGGAAAACTGGGTCTTATTAGTGCTCTTACATTAGCAGTAATGAAGGTGTCACCGCTGGAGACAGTTTGTACTGAAATTTATGACAAATTAAATATTTCTGCACATTTTAATATGTGCTGTAAAAAAAGTTAAATTCATCAAGTTGGTAAAATTATAAAAGGCCTTTCATGAAGGCTTCCTTTGATAATACTTTAAATGATCAATCTGCTTTCAGTAACAAAAAGCATCCTCGAGCTGCCCTCACTACAAAATCAAGTTCCACATCAATAAGAAGCACACAAATGGAAAATTGATCTCACAAACTGGGCTAGCTAGTTTGAGTACTCAGAAGCTGTATAGAAGTATAACCTTTGTCAAATCTGATCTTGTTGTCCATGCACCCTTCATAACTCACACAGGTAACAGGGAAATCCTGTCAAAAGATGGTAGCAATATCTCATGTCATGATTGTCTGTAAGCCTCCATAAACAGTTTTATCTTAAAAAGTGTTGTGTCTTAGTAGAGGACTTTCAATAGTGCTTTCAACAGCTGCTTTGTCAACAGTTGCTAAATGCAAACAATGAAGTAAAATAACTAGCTGAAATGCAGTCAGGTGGCTGGCATCTAAGTTTGTTCTGTAAGCCAAATATTTCAATAGCAGAAAATGGAAATGTGAATACTTATGTATTTTGTGTGGGGCTTAACATCAGCAATACTGACGGACTGCACAAAAAAAAAATCACGTTATGCATCATCTGTTTTTTTAGTTTGCATCAGTCTGTTGTTACAAAGCAGGTCTAACACCACAGAGTATTTTTCTAGCCACTTAAATTTTTAAGGTAAGTTGCAAAGATCATATTAAGTAATTTAGTGTTGTGAGAGGATATACAAAAACAAGGCTAGAAATGCACAGTCCTTTTTGTCACATTGCTTTCAGTGTGCATCTCAATAAATTAGAGTATTAATTGTGTGGATGGAGACAGAAAGAGCTCATAAAAATGAAAAATATAAACAGGTGGCTCAGGTGTTTCCTTTACTGAAGATCCCAGCAGTAATGGTCTTACCAGTTGGTGGGGAACTGGCTTCTCTATTAATAAAGAAAAAATTGAAAATATGGCAGGGAGAAATATAGCTATGACTGACAGAAAAGACAGTATAAGCTAAAGAATCTTCCTAGTGATCTGAGAGAGAAATAATCCTTCACTGTCACTGCAGATGAGTTTATTTATCAGCTCTATTAAACATATAGAATAACACAGAAGCAATAATTGACAAAAAAAGCAGCAGATTCATCATTGTAAAGAGCCGTAAACAATGGATGAACTAGCTCTGACAACCAATTCTTTTAAGAAAAGCAAAGTAAAAATTGTTTTTGACCACACCTGAGTGGAACTTAAAAATTGTTTGACTGATCTTTATTGTTCTGTATTAATCTTTGAAGTATGCTGACTTTATTAACAGAAAGATTTGATTGCTTGAAAGTGTATCTATTTTTTTCCACTTATCCTAATGATATTTTTTTCTCTCTTTCTATGAACCTTGACTTGTATCATGTAGACACAGCATCTCATTTGGAGCTGTCTCAGAGCAGCTCTTAATATAACTCTGCCTTAGCACAATGAGGTCACCCCGAGCGAGCGGTGACAGCTGGATTCAAATGTTTGAATGTTCTCATTACTTTCCAAATTAGCCTAAAAGACAGAAGGTTTTCGTATCCATCTTGAGACATGGCAGACAACATTTCAGAAGAGTTCCCCCCACAGATAGAATGGCTTTCAGGATGTGACTGCTAGAGCAGGCACTTCAGTACTTCTTGCTGGAATTTCCAAAGAGAAATGCAACCATGACAGAATGCAGGCCTACTAAATAAGAGTGGGTAGGAAGGTGTCTGGTAATGCCCCTTCATGCAAAAACTATAGCTAATAGCTCCTTAAAATTAGTGTCTGCTGAAAGCTTAGTTTTTACTGAGAATTTTGCTTATGAGACCCCTTGTAACAAAATCTTCAAAAAAAGCTAGCAGGGGGAAGAGGTTCCATTAAGAAATTTATGTTCTTTGACTGTGGGATAAAAAGAAAGGAGAAAATCAAAACTTTTGGTGAGAATGAAAGGTTTAGAGATTTCTGAGAAAGCTAAAAAACCCAATACAGTACCTATCCTCCTCCCATGGTGGTAAAAATAGTGTTATAATTTAGCATGTGCAAGCTGTAGCACTCACATTGATACACAACTAATGTGAGGGCACTCATAGAAAGAGATATTTTAATCTTGACTTTCTCAAGATCATTGTTAGCAGTAGTGTCAGCTACAGATAGGGTCATCCACACCTTGTGTCAACTTTATAGAGCTGAGAGCTGTTTCAAGAGCTACTCTGCTGTAGTAGGCTCCCAATAAATCCATCCAGCAACAGTCTCTGAGAGAAATAACATATCGATAGTGCTACCACTTTTGTATGAACAAGTTTATGTGTTCTAGATTTAGAGATTTGTTTTTCTGTTGTGCCTCAGAAACCAATTACTTATTCAATGGGAGAATATTTTTTAAATCAATTAATTTTTTTTCTCTGAAAAGAGAAACAAAAACATGTCAGCATAGGCATATCCGAATTACTTTCCTTGCATCTGGCTTTCTCAATCTCTGAGCATTCTCTGAAGACAAAGCCAGATCATGACACAATTGAAGGACATAATTTTTTTTCCAATTTACATAAAGCACAGAAACAGAAGAGCACTGAGCATCTTTGAGCAGACATTGTTACTAGAATTACTATATGTAAGCATCTTGAAAGATGTTCTCACTTGTTAGATTTAAAATCCACTGTAAAAAGAGATGTAGGAAGTACAACAACAGTTAGACCTAGCTGGACCTTGGCTTGCTCTCTAGATCAGGTAGGCAGGTATATTTAGAACACCACTCAAAACCAAATTTCATCCATGCAACCTGACAAATTTGGCTGTCAAAATTTTTCAGAAAGCAAATACATATTTCCCAACAATTACTGTGTATTAAATACAAGTTTTATATGTGGTTTCAGTTTTCTTAGTCAGAGATTTTTGAAAACATTGCATTAGTGGATCTGTAGCTTTTTTTATGTCAATGGTGGTCCAGCTGGGGAAAGAGGTTGTGATAGTCCCCACCAGAAAGGAAATGTCTTTTCCTCATATTAAAGTCTTGTAAAACTCTGAAGTAAATTGTTATCTTGGCCCTAATATTGAAATCTTAATGCCATTTGCAATGCCAAGAAGGAAAACAACCCTTTCTTATGAAGAAATAAGTTGAGATGCCTCGTTGTCTGTCATAAAACATACTTTTTCCCCCTCAAACTCATTGGTTTAATGGCCAAAGCACCCATGCAATTACATCAAACCTGCAGGCGAGGTCTGGAATGAGAGGTACAGTTATAGCACTTCCAGTGAATGTTATAAATAGCCCAAAGTTTCCCCACAGCCCAATGTTTAACCACAGCATACTTCATGAGAAAGAAAAAAAAATAAAAGGGAGGTTGAAGAGTTTTACAGAAATGTTCTACTATTTATTGGAATACTTTAAAGTAAGGCATGTTACTAGCACGAAGGAAAAAAAGAGGATGAGGGGTTGTGGTCTATATTATAGCAGATGTCATACAAGATAACTCAAATTATTTTTCTGGCCTTAAAACTTAAACCTGTGAACCTGTGGGTCACTCTCACATCTGTGATGTACTTTCATTGGCTACATCATGGGAGACTGACCCTAATTTATTGTTAATCTTAATTTTTCAGAAAAAGCAAATATGTACTACCATCTTAATCTTGTCATACAAGCTAAAAAGACATTATTTTTTTCTATTATTTAGTCTGCTTTTTTGCAAATTTATTGATATAAATTTGCAAAAAATAAATATAATATTATCTGGAACTTTTTTCCAGAACTAATGCTTTAGAAATTCAATTAATTGTTTATTAGTCCATGTTAATTACTGTAATCATAGATTCTGGCATTACCAACCAATACTCAAATGTGAATGTGACAAGTTATATTTTGATCCTAAGAGATTTAGAAATAAATATTTCAGTGATTTGAATACGAATTCCAGTGTTTGAAAAGGTCATCTTGTGTGATTTTCCTTCTTTTTAATTTTGAAATTAAGATTCCAAACCCTAAAAATTTAGCTTATTGAAAGAAAGGTGTCAGAGTCCACACTTAGACTGGAACAAAATATTAGCTTTCAACAGTATCTGAAACAACTGGAGATCTGAATTTTAACTTCCAGGTTCTTCTGTAAGCAGACTGTTTGTTGTTTAAAGAAGCCATTACTGTTGCTAAAAGTGATTTTATAATTAAGATGTCATGGACATGTTTCCTTGAAATCATCTCAAGAGTTTCTTATGGTAGTTCCTACTATCTATAGCTGTCTAATATCCACTAAAGCAAGTGCTTTAAAGTTTGACTTATTTTTTATAATACTGTAAATTACAATGATATAACACTTAAAGTCCCAAGTGATATTTTCACCCAATTAAGTGTGGATGTGACTGGCGTTGGAAACTGAGGCTGAAAGAAAAAAAGAAACTGGTGTAAGGTATGAAGCAGCTCTGACAATATCTTTATTTGAATACTAACAACAAAGAACCCAGCTTAGGTGTGAACATGGACACAGAGTTGTGCATAAGGCCCAAATGTTCATCTTTTGGCCCAAATTTTCACTGTAACTTATAACAGGACTCAGATGGTTCCAACCTTTCAAAAACTGCCTCTCATGGGCTTTTTTATAAGAATTTTTACAAAATGATAAAGCTGCAGCTACCATTCAAGGCACATTTTGATTCCATTTTATCACTTTCTTATTCTTTCAGGCAATAAGCTTCAGACAAATATTTGTTTATTTGCTATAGTATATATCTCATATAATCCTTTGTGTGGCAGCAGGTCTTAATTGACTCTCCATTGACTTTGTTGTTTTAGGCCTTTTTTTCCATCATCTTTCTGACTCCAACACATTGCATGATAACTTCCTGGTCCTTACTAGACTTTGTAAATGAGCTACCCAACCCAATCTCTGCTTTTATTTATACGTCTTCATCCCACTCCCTTACAACACAACATAAAATCTTTTCCCTGAACAAGTCTTGGCCCTGTCTGTTCAGACAGAGGTTTTGCTTCTAATAGAAATATCTCTGATTTCAGTCCCAAAGATTGCTGAGTCTAATGCTGACTCTTTAACAGCTCTTTTACCCATACATTTGGAATTTTATTGTTAGACCAAGAGTGGTGTATTTGAGCTCTGTTCTCACCTTGCTGGTTCCTTTGATGCTGACATTTCAGATTGGTATGAACTGGCTGTGCCTGTTTCCTGATTGTTGTATTTTGTTGGAGTGGGGTGTTTGGAGAACACCAAACTCTGAGAAGATATCTGGAGATGTGTTTTGCAAGGTAACAGAAAGCTGGCATTCTCTGCTGAGACAATTAGCTATTGTACACTGCAGCAAATGATTAAACATCCAGGTGTCTTACCTTGGATACTGACAAAGCAACAGGGTGACTGACTGGATGAAAGCAGCAATTAAAAGACAAATAGGAAAGCAAAGAATTATTGTGCTCTAGCAACTAGGCAGTAATTCTCAAAGATGCCCTCTCCATGAGGCAAAGATCTCTTGCTGCCCCTCAGAAAAACAGGTCTAGCTCATAGGAAAGTGAGACAGATCTAAATGAAACCGATGGAGGTGTTGGTCCATGGAGTAATGAGATCAAGAATAGAATTGCATGGGCTTGGGGTGAGCAAATTTTTACCCCCATTTCCACAGGGCTGAACAGATAATCTCAGAAAAGATATTAGCAGCTTTGCCCAGGCACCATCAGAAATAATAAACATGGGGTAATAATGAGCAAAAGCGGAGAAAGATGCCAAGAGGTCAGGAAGCTCCAGGGGACCTCAGTGAGGCTGTGCCTCCTCTTTCTTTCCTGGAACCTCTTCATCTTTCCCTTAGGAGTAGAGTGTCCACATTCCCATCTCAGTTCCTCTTTCCCATTCTTGTTTCTTCCCTTTGGTGTGACAGCCCCCACTGAACACAAGTGTTTCACATCCAAGTGTCCCTACTCTCTTCTCAAGTTCCTAAGAATTGCCAGGTATCTGGAAAAGCTCCAGCTCCCAGTGTTGGGGAATCTCAGGCCCAGGCCAGGGAAAACAGCCAGAAGAGAGATTCAGAGGAAGAGCTATTGTTGTCAGGAAATCCATCCTTCATGTTTTTCCAGTCCTCCCTCTTGTCTTTGGCAGCAGCAACTGAAACCCAATTGCAATGATGAGGTGGGGATTTTCTGATCATCCTGGAAAGGCACATTTCTTTCCTCAGGCATACTCAGAGCAGGCAGTTTGCCATTCCTTGTTGGCTGCAACTACTTTTGCATCCTGCCTTACTCTGGGATTTCATGAAGTTGTATATCTCCCTTGTATTATTTTATAGAATCATAGGATGGTCTGGGTTGAATCAGTCACCTTGCAGACCATCTTGGAATATTATTTGCCATAGCCTTTTCCACAGTATTTCATGTTGGTATGAACATACCAACATACCAAGTAATGGTATTAACCTCTGTCAGAGGTTAAGGTTGGCTATGAAGAAGCGGTTTTCACTCAGAGGTGGGTTGGACACAGGAACAGGATTCTTAAGGAAGTGATCAAGTCTGCCAGAGCTCAAGAAACATTTGAACCATTCTCTCAGGCACGTGCTGTGATTCTTGTGGTTGTTCCGTGCAGAGTCAGGGGTAGGGTCCCTTCCAAGACAGGATATTCTCTGATTCTTTATTTTATGTTTTTTCACTTCTGAAATCATGCCTTGTCAGTGCCCTTGAACCTCCAGAGAATTTTGTGTACTCTGTTACCCATCTTATTAGAATTCCAGTGTAGCTTCCATAAATTAAAAAAGAAAGCAGGATGCCAGGAAACTTTTGAATTTCCTATAGGCCAGCAGGAAAACACATACGCATAATAGAAGCGACAAGCCTGCAAGAATTATCAATGAATAAATTTTCTGGTTTTGATGACAGATTGACATTTGTTCTTGAAGGGGAAGGATAGAATGGGACCAAAAAGGAAAGATTTTTTTTTTACTGTAACTTATAAATTTTCAGTGCTTCACAACCCTATGATTACTTTTGGTGACCTCTGGAGAGGCCATGATCTCCTCACTGAAGAGATCCTGGATTCAAACATGACTTTACAGACTCAAGGAAATATTGTTACTGGCTTTTCATTTCATAGGGATTTCACTATGAACTAGCTGTGAGTTTTCTATTTTTGATTTATCATCTCTAACTGATCCCGACTTACCTAATGATAGCATGCTGCTGGAACTTTGGTGAAAGCCAGACTAAGAATCGAACCCTTGCTTAGCCTTTCAGTCCTTTTCCCTTACTTCATCCTGTCTGCTCAGAATTAGTGTGATTTAATTAAATTTGCTTACATTACAACAACAAATTGAAAAAGAATATTGTTTTAAAGAGGGTTGTTAAAAATCTGTGACTAAAGTATGAGAATGGCATGGGTCAAGAGAATGAGTTTGACTTGATCTTCTCCGAGGACCTGGACCCCCATCTGTACTGAAGGTGGAGATAGTCTGTGCTTAGACTGAGTAGGGGAGATTTCCATGATGATGGAGATTGGAAGCTGGTGACTTATACTGGGAGAGGATGGCTCCTGCACAACCTGCAGATTGTCTGAAGTAACCATGGTTTGTCTTATACAAAATTTGATTCATTAAACACATTTTAATTTGATCAAAATCATCAAGTCCATCATTATCTCACAATTAAGCCCAAAGGCTAATTCAAAGATGATCAGAAATGATCACAAGGATACCCCTAAGAACAGAAACTGCAGAATATCCAGAGAGAGAGCAATGACATATTTAAGATTTGGTTTGGGGATATGATATGAAAATGCTTCTTGCTGTTCTAGTTGGTGATTTCTACATTTGAACATGAACATGACATTTTCCTCATGTCTACTCATTTATTCCCATTTACTGTTTTAAGATTCTGCTTTCAGCTATCTGCACTCAGTGCCTCTCTCTTTTCTTTTTTTCTTAAAAAAGTGCATTTCTGAATAACTTTTTTCACTTTCGCTGACTCAAAGGTCAGACTGTCTTTGACTTCTGCATTTTCCACTGTCAATTAGTTTTCCCTTGCAAAGATTCCAGAATTGTTACTTCAAACCCCTCTTGACATGAATTTTAGGCTGATTTGTTTTGGGCTGCTGTGCTTTTTGCTAAATTATTCTAAAAAAACACAGTATAATAATGTAATAAGTATGAACAGATCATTATATTTATTAGATGAGATGGCTTTAATTGTTTACATCTTTAAAATGGGATGACATGTAGGTAAGGATTATACACAGTTTTCTAGAGTTTAGCATTTATGTTATAAACCATTTACAATTACAATCTCTCTTCACTTCCTAACCAGTTATCCAAAGCTTTCATCTTTCCCAATGTAAGTTTCAACATTTCTATCTTTCTGAAGAGTGACTTATTTTTATAAGAAAATTTAAGCACAATTTCCTTGGTTATTTTCCAAGTTTCATCATATGATTTACCATTCTTTTAGTTTTACATGGATTTTCAGAAACAGCTATGTTTTGGTTCCATGGCAGACATGGGGCAGGGGAACAAATAAATATGTAGGACTTGCATTATTTACTGAGACAGCGTGGGATTCTGTTTGTGAGCATGCTTGTAAATTACCTTAGCATAGCCATAGTAAGGCTTGGTGGAATGCTGTCACCTTTTTACTGCTCACTGACAGTCACCAAGCCTGGACAAAGCAGGTATTCATAAGAAGAACCATCTCCTCAAAACTTTTATAGGATTTTTAGCATCTAATTAAATATATATATGTCCTCGAAATATTCAAAATATATATCTGCAAAGAGATGAGGGTATGGATGCTAAAAGTACTGAAATTCATCAGCTCTGGAACTCTAAATTTTTCTCATTGAGAGAGTCACCGAGGAGCCTGGCAGACCCTTGTACAGAATGTTATTATTGATGCAGAAACAGGCTGGTGTGGCAATTGATGAGCAATAACAATTGCTATTTCCATGTGATACCACATATATGACTGCTAGCCCTGTGCTGGTTCAAGAAAGCATGAAAAGAAAATTTTAACCAAAAATAATAATAATAAAAAGGAAAGTATAGTTACTGGTTTTAGAGAAATTGTATTTCTAATGTCTTCTGTGAAAAAAAAATACTATCTGAAGATTTTCCAGCCCTTCTTTCAAGCCCTAGGAAATTTAATCTGATTTCATTTGTTTGTGTTCAAAGAAAAAAGTGAAGGCTTCTGAGGAGAAAAAAAAGATCATAATTCACATCTGCATTTTTGCAGTGACCATTCTTGGAAATCTAGGCTTTTACAAGAAGGACCAAGATGTTGGTTTTTAAAATTGTCCCTTTGACTCTGTTGTATAAGTGTCTGCAGCCCTGAAATTTTATGTTTTATCTTCACATCAGATTGCCTGATGACACATAGTCCTGTATCTAAGATTCATAGAAACTGGCCAGAATATTAAAAATTTGTTTTAAGGGCATTTTGTCATCCATCTTTAGACGTGTTTGAAAATCTTTGTTACTCCTAATGACTTTGAACTGAAGTCCACCATAATTTAAGTTTCTGACTTGAAGGGTTTTTTAAAAAAATTATCCTTTTTTACAAATCATTTACTGCAACATCTGGGAAACAAAACAAAACAAATAAATAAGTATAGAACAATCAAAAAGGAAAACAAGAAAGAAGAAGCTGTAAATCTTTTGCTGTTAGAAAAACAAGCCAAAATTGATTTTGGAATTATTCTACAAAATAACAATGACAAATATTTAAAAGCTTTTTTCAGATGATGTAACTCCTTGTTTTTCATTTTCCTTAACAAATTTATTTGTCAATAAGAAGCTTTTAAGCAAACCTTTGAAATGCACTTTATTTCTTCTCTTTAATAACTGTGTTCTAAAAGGTCTCAAATCATCTTTTCCTTTTCCCACTTTCTTTTCCAGCTGGGTCAACTGTTGCTGTGACACAGTCTGCAGAGAACTGATGCCACCTTTCTTGTGCCTGAAGCCTGCCAAAGCAGCACTGAGAAGTTCAGGCACAGCCTCACACCAGGCGCTCCCACTGGCAGCAGGGGTACTGAAACTGTCAAGCAAATTAAGTGCTCAGAAGCTGTGACTGGCATTTTGAGGGGGCACATTTTCAAAAATACTGAAAAGTACTTTCAAAAATGTGCTAATCACTTGTAAGCTTAAGTGTCATCTAAGTAATTTTTGCCATTTTTGGAAAAGAAAAATTGGTTGTATTTCTGTCTCAGTAAGATTTCCTAGAAGGTCCCACTCTAGCACACACATATATGTATGTTTAACTTCCTGAATACTTGGCTCAGCTGAATTCAGATTGACACTGACTCTGGCATGTGCTAGACCTTAATATTTGCAGGGTGTAGAGCTCCTTTTTGAATTTGTAGAATAAGTATAAATGAAAGATCATAGAGAAGGATAAAAGTTAAAGGAATTTCTTGCTCGAAGGTTTAGTCCAACACAAACATTTTTATCCTGTCACCATTTTCCAATATTTCATTTTTATTTATATATTCAATCAAAGTTTAAATCAAAATACCAGACTGCAGTATTTTTATCTCTACTAATTTGTTTTGAAGTGCTTCACTAAGATATTTCCTAGTTAAAAATGAAAATTACAAAATGAAAAAAATGCATCTCTCATACAAAAAGATATTTGAGTTAGACCTCATTAGACATCACAGTAGTAAATGGCTTGTTGTTGCAGATAAGTCACATCCTATTTATTCATCTAACCAGAGATGTAAAATTTATGTATACAAGATAAGGAAATGAGATAAAGAATAGCTATGGGCATGGCAGAGGAGAAAGAAAGTACCTTCAAATAAATTGCTATTATTTTTCAGACAATTGCATGGTTGGAACCAATGAATCAGAATGAAGGCTCCCACTGCCTCTGGTGCACTATTTTTCTGCTCATTCTTTACTAGCCTCACAATTCAAACTTTTGCTAAGGACACATCTGAGGCCCTGACTTATGTTCAAATGAAGAGGCAAAGGCCTGTATTTTCAAAACAATTGAAAGAATTTTCTTCTGTCTGAGAAGCATTGCAGCCGTGTATCTGGAGAACATTTATTTAATTTAAAACACAGAACATGGTTGCTGCAATGAGTCTTAAAGGACAAGAATATTGGTCAGCTGCTTTTTGTGTTGGAGTTCTAAAACTATTACCCATGGGTCAGGCAGACTTCAAAGGGAAATCACCTCATTAAGGTGACTGTTGGAAACACACCTCTAGGTGCTAGTAGTGTTTCATTCCTTCCAGTTGCTAACTCAACCAGTTTGTTTGCTCAGACAGTTCATATTGTCTGCATTTCCTATTGCAAAGGAAAGGAATTAATCTTTAAAGAGAAATATCAAAAAGATAAAGGCAAAATGTTATAAAATACCTGAAAATGTGAGTACTTGCGCATATTATTGCAATGTGAGTACTTGCACCAGCAGATTGAGAGTAAGAGAAATGTCTTATTGTATACTTATATTTGTTGAGGAGATTGCACAAAAAATATTATATAAAAAAAGAAACATTTTAATTTTATTCTCAGTTACTCAATCATGTCATAATTCCATTAAACTAGTTATTTTCCAACTTGTTACAAATTTCCTTTTTACAGCATTTCTGTGTTGTAGTTTTCGCTTTGACTTTTCTCATTCTGAGCACTATAGAGATCCACAAGCTACACTAGAAAGTACTTGTAACCAGCCACTTAAACAGAGTGTTTAATCTAACCTGTAAGTCTGCCATGGACAGACCTTGCTTCACCATCACCTGTCATAGCCAAAAAAGCTCCAACAAGATACCTGGTTCTCATTGCTGTGGTTTATGATATACCAGAAGAGCTCTGTTTCTTAGCAGGATATTCCTTGGATCCTTTCCTAGGAGTTGGTGGGTCAGATGCAATCCAGCTTCCAGCCTCTGAGCCTTTCCAAAGACGTAGTTGGGGCTGTCAGAGGAAGCCATCAATCCTCCAGGCTGAAACGGAGAGGATGTGTCTTCACAGCTGTGCAATCTTCCTACCTCTTCACATAGGAATAGTTGCAGAGTAAGTATCCAAATGATTCTTACTTCACCATTTGCCTGTCCAAGGATAATTCTAGCTCTATGTTTCCTGTGTAAAGATGATAAGTACCTGGCTGGTATTCTGTGCTTAACTATATCTCAAAGCAAATATTAATCTTTTAACAATATTGTATTAAGCCTCTTATGAAGTTAGGATTCCCTTTTTAAATTATGGTATTAGGGATTTTTGCACACTTTTTTCTTCTTTGAGATAAATAACTTTTGTTATCTGGTGAAATCCCACTACCAACACATGCATGATAAGAATTAAAAACAAATGTTACAAACACTTCCTTGGACTTAGATTGATCAGTGAGAAGTTTCTTGTTTCCTTCAAACAGTTAGCTCGGTAAAATAACAAAATCAGACAGCTATTGTCACAGAATTTGCTTGTTCCATAGAATTTTAGAACTACTTTTTATCTTTTTTTTTTTTTTTTTTTCATTTCTTATCCTAGGGAATATCACAGAGAAGATATTCATGGATCTCAAATTTTTTTAAGATTTAGCTTTTCTAAAGCTGAATGCTGAACTAAGTCGACTTCATTTTTTTTTTCATGGAAGCATATTTTTTTTTTCATCGTAAATCTCTTTGTTATTTAACAGATTAGCTAAGTAGGAAAAAACCACGAAGGATCTTGTTATTAGTTATGATCATAATTTGTGTGCAAAAGAGTCAACACAAGCTAAATGTAACTGTTCCAAAATTTTTAAAGGGGACATTTTCTAGTCTGCATGGATTTCAATGTCAAATCTGACTTTACAATGGCAATACTAAATATTTCAATCCACAGTGTAGATATCTGGCTGTTTTGAGAAAATCCTACACATCCATCCCTATTATTTAGTTAAACACTTATCACTCTTTCTGGAAGATAAAGAGTGATAGGATTTTTAGGATTATTTCCAGCATTATTTCCCATGCTTGCTGGAAAGAGTCACTGCATAAGAAAATACTGATTTTAGAATGGCTAAATAATATTAATTGTTTCAAGTTTGGGATGTCAATATTCAATGCCTGTTTTCCAGAAATGCAAATCCTGAGAATAAGCCTTCAAGGAGCATCTGAGGTGTGAGCAGAATGAAATGTGAGAGTGAAGAGGTGACATTAAAAGGTAGAGTTGCATTTTTGTTAGTTCAAAAAAGTATTACTTCCTTCCCCTCTTCCTGCCTGTGTTATTCCCTGTCAAACAGGGAGTTCCCCAACAAGTATTCATTCCATCAAAACTACTGTCAAATGAAGACAGCTGGGAAGGTTATCAAAGATAATTTCACTGCAGCATTTCCCTTTTCAGATAGTAATGGGGTTTCTATATTATAGAAAGGCAAATGGAAAAGAACAAGACTTCAAAGACACCAAGTGAGTGAGGACTCCTCCCACATGGCAGCGCAGGCAGCTGATGCTGTGAAATTGTCCTGTATGGACTAATTGCTTTTATTTTACTGCATATATGTAGATGTGTTTTTGTGACTATTTTGGTGTGGTTTTGGTACATCAGGGACTTTGATGAAATTGCATTAAGTATTATTAGAATAGTATAATATGGTATAATACAATTAGGGCATTTTAATTATGTACCATGGGAGTGATGGTAAAAAGAAATTATTTAACATAAATGAACAAGTGTTCATTCCTTAATATGCAGGAAACAAGAAAATAAAGCTAGGAAAATTAATAAGGAAGTATATTTGGAGGATATTGGAAGAATAGTTTTAGAATTGATTTTCCAAAGATGAGAGTCTCACCTCTTCTTTGTCATCTTAGTTATTCATTCTGAAGTAACAGTATGGAAAAAATAAGAGACTGGGGGCTTTTGTTATTATTATTTGTAAGAGTTTGGCTCCTATTGTACATGTGCACAGGGACTGCAGTACTAAACTGAATGCAAAACTGAATTTTTTTAAGGCAGTAATACTGAGAGGCCTGCAGGCAACACTTCACTAGAGCAGAAATTTGACTGCTTTGCAATCAGCTAGAAAAACAATATGTGGCACTGTGTCTGTAACAGGGGCACAAATCTCATCCACCTAACACAATTATGGAAGCATCCACACTGTTGTCTTAGAACAAATCTCCCAGTTATCCAGAATTTACTGAACATCCATTCATAGCTCAGAGCAGCCTCAGAACACACAGAGTTCCTCAGCTAAAGCAAAACACTATTCCAAGAATGCACATAATGTACTACACCTGCTAATGATAGACATGCCAATGTACATTCCCGACAGTGAGACCAGGACCAAGCCACTGGGATTGGTCCTAGACCTGACGTAGGTACCCTTGACTCCATTCCTGATTTCAGGCATCTCCTTTAATTCTTTCCTGAGATTCCTGTCTGGGGCCAGGCTCCTCTATCATCCTTCCTGGAATCTGTGGAGAGGCTGCACCTATGATTTCCCTTGCTCCTGTGGAGAGGTGGAGTGGACACAGCCTGTCCTGGGGCCATGCTTGTCCCCCAGCTCATCCCCTCATGTCAGGAGCACTGACTGCAGGGGCTGAATGCATACATGAGCCTGCAGCTAGGCAGAGATTAACCAAAACCTTCTTTTTCATGCAAATATGATCTATTTATGCAGATACAAATTGGACAAAGGAGTTCTAGAGCAACTCAAAAGACTCAAACATAAATTGGAAGAGTTTGTTTAGTTCTACTTTATGTAGGAATGTCAGATACACAAATCTAGCATTTTTGAATTTGACATTTTTCTGTTTTGAAACAATTTTCTCTTTC